>NC_041373.1:1792500-1912048 GCF_900634415.1 Cottoperca gobio
CATCTAATGACGCAACACTTGAGTTTAAAAAAACTCAAAACAGTAAAACTAAAATTCCTAAAAGAATATGTTTGCCACCCTGGACTCCCACAAAGACATTAACTTGCCTCCTCCTCCGTTCTGAACCACGTCAACATCAACATCAACAATGTTACCACCCTCAAACAGATCACAACATTCCCCAACCAGAAGCCGTGGATGAACAAAGAGGTCCGCCTACTGCTGAAAGCTTATGATACCGCCTTCAGATTAGGGGATGCGTGGGCCTACAGTTCAGACAGAGCTAACCTGAAAAGTGGAATCCAAAGGGCCAAGTACAGTCACAAACTAAGGATTGATCGTGTGCATGTGACGTCACGCTTATTTTCCAACCCGGAATTCAGCCATGTTGGATGGTATATACAACCAAGACGGCGGCCGTTCACGTGTGAGGTGCTGCAACGCTTCGTAATTTACTTTGTATTTAAACATCTAAGATTGAAAGAAAATGCCAACCTTGTGCGCAGTGTATAATTGTGGTAATAACGCTACTCGTGACCCAGAGAAACGGTTCTTTAGATTTCCTACAATCATCAAAAACAACGATCCACAAAAGAGGGATGAATTACTGTCTACCGAACGCTGTAAACTGTGATTTAGCCACCTAAATAGTAAGGATTTAACAGAAGAAAAAGCACAATTCACCCGTGTGTGTGGCGACCACTTTATATCTGGTAAGAGTTCATGCTAAAGCTATGTTTACGTTTACGTTAGCGAGGATAACATCACCGCTCTTCTCACTCACATAGCACAGCTTGAGCAGTGTATCTCGAGATCCTTGAGAGTGATTTACACGATACACGATATTCAATCGGCGGTAATGAATCTAAATCCTCAATATAATGCGACGGCTTTAGCGTGTACGGGTCAAGGTCGCAAATTTAGACTTTTTCTCTGAATCTTGCCTTTGCAGAGGACTCCAGAGAGTCAAAATACTTTGAAGAAGTCGGAGTTGTATTGTTGTAGTTGTTCGCTTTAGACGCCATTTTTGATTTGTATATCATCCAACATGGCGTCGCACGAATACGTTACACAGTGATTGCACACGAAGAATTGAGGAGCACTTCAGCATCAACTCCGACCCCCGACGCAGGGCATCCAGGCCATCACAGACTACAAACTCACTAACGCCTCTCCCCCAGCCAGCGACACCTCCCTCCCTGATGAGCTAAATAACTTTTACGCTCGCTTTGACAAGGACAACCAGCCGCCGACCATCAAGGCTGTGCCCCCTGCAGACCACCAGCCCCTTACACTCTCCCCCACCAATGTGCGTACTGCACTGAGCAGGAGGTTGAGCGTGTCACCACCTTCACCACCTTCATCACCTCACCTGGCCCCTCAACACGTCGAGCCTGATTAAGAAGGCTCACCAGCTTCCTGAGGAGACTGAGGAAAGCCCACCTGACTACTCAAATTCTGGTGTACTTCTACCGCTGCACCATTACTAGCTGCATCACAGGTTCATTTCAATCAATCAATTCCATACATTGCACATGCACAACATCTGGTTAGAAGTGGGGGACATGTTTAGGGGGAGGACCATATGCATCAAGTTAAACACTTAACTGACACATGTGGATACAACCAGGACGTATGCAGATGGAAAATGTTAAATTATCTCAGCAGAAGCTTAAAATGATCGTATTTTGAGGAAAATATACATTATCATACTCGAGTCATAACCACAAGAACAAATAGGTGTAAATGTGTAATTTTAAAAATCATATATTAAAACAACTTTTTGCCTACTATTACATAATTAAATTATTGGACAAGCACAACTGAAAGCCTGTTCATATTCTGCATGGAAACAGTTAAGGCCATATGTTAAGCTAATTAAATAAATCATGAAATTATGGTTCAAATCAACCGTATTTATAGAGCCCAATATCACAAATGACACATTTGTCTCAGTGGACTTTACCGACTGTACAGCATACGACATGCTCTGTCCTTAGACCCTCACAGATGGAGCCTTTACTGTGTTGTCCTGCAGTGGCTATTGACTGGTCACAGCGAGAAATGCATTAGCTACTGTTGAACGCTCACTGTAGAAAGCAGAACAGTGGATTGACATGCTGCCAAATCTGATCTTGAGAACATAAATTGGCCTGTCCAGATAAGATCTGCATACTGGAGAGCACGCTCCTTCATAAGCAGTGCACAGTGTGTGTCAGAGTGATCCTGTCTTAGTCACGTCATGTATGGCTGAAGTAGAAGCTTGGAGAAGAGGAAGTGAGACGAATAAGCCTTGAGAAATTCACATAAACCCAATGAGGCGGAGTGTAACAAAACAGGCTTTGTTAGATGTACTCGCCACTCTGCACATACTCACACAAACGCACATGTGCCTGGTGCGGAGGCATTGAGCAGACAATAATTAGTTTCTGTGCATGTGCGGTACATATGTGTGTTACTGAGTGCATGCTTAAACATACATTTACATCCCTCCTCTCTGCATCTGAGAATGTGGCTTTGCTTTAGGCTCCCACATCTGCCCAAACCAAAACAATGTCTCCCAAATAAAGATACGGTCCACAGCCCCCATCACTCTCTTTCCCTCTCCCTATCTCACTCCAAGGACTCTTTTATTCCTTTAATCCTCCTCCTACTCCTTTATTCACTCGGTCTTGCCATATCTTGACACATTCTTCTCTCTAGGTCTTGTAGTTCTGTATTTCTCACATGAGGCCTAAACGCCCACTGAGTGATCCCACAGGGTTGGGAACCTCCTGGGAAAGAGGTTGGCGTTACAGTCTCCACCAGGGGGCCTATTGATAAGAGTAAGAGATGGAATGTAGTTACTCCAGAGCTTATATGTTAGATAGTGTCCTTGTTTTGTCTGGGTCACTGGAGGGATTTTGAGTTTTAAACTAATGTCATTTGCAATGCATTTTTCACTGCTATCGACTGTCTGTCTCAGTAACAGTCCAAACATTCTTTTACTATCGATATTTTGAAGAAAAGCAGCAAATTCTTACAATTGAGTAGCTTGAATTTGGCATTTTTGCTTTAAAAATGGCTTGAATATTAATTGAATTTTATAATAGTTTCTGTCAATTGATTTATTGATTAATCAACTAATTGTCTCAGCTCTTATGTTTAAAGAGAAAACCAATAAGACTTACAGTCAGCTACTTAGATGTATATTATCAGTACAAATTATAATTTTATCATTGTATTCAATATTTCCCTGTTAACTCCAAATAACTCTAAATGAAGTCTTTCTAACTCAGAATATGTTCCCCATTCTGAAGTTATGAAGGGATGGTAAATAGGTAAAGATTCTGAGGTCTCTGGTTCGAATCTGACCTGCTCCCCCTTTGCTGCATGTTGTCCCCTGTCTCCCCCTTTCCCGTCCTTCTTCAGCTATCCTAAAAAAAAGGCTGAAAAAGCCCAAATATGAGTTTATGTGTAATAACAATAATTATAATAAGCTTTATTTGTATAGCACCTTTCATACAATAATTGCAGCCCAAAGTGCTTCACAGCAAAAACATAAAAATTAGACAGAGCATTTACAGTACAATAATCACAGTGTTGATGTAAATGAGTGTGAAGTAGCATTAATATAACATAATGTAACCTAATGTGTACATAATCAGGTCATACAATAAATACTATTGAACATTTAGAGTACACTATAAACACAGTTTTGTGTTTTGTTACATATCAAGTGTTACTAAGGGAAAATGACAGATTGGATTGTCTATGTTGTATTTTTACTTTGCAATAGATGGCGCGTGTACAGGATAAACAGTTCGTCCTGGGAGAGGGATCAAATATATAATTACATTTTTCAAGTTGGAACTATATCCAAAATGAAGTCGGCTTTGCGAAACCCTGTCGTAGCCAGCAATAGGGTTTCTTAATATAAAGACATAAAGAGTCTCTGGACATTTTGTAATCTTACCTTTCATTATCTTGAATCGTTTTTAAAAATATCATAAGGGTAAAATCACAATTTCAGAGTAATGCATGTGGAGGTCAAAGCTTACTTGATAACTTGACAGACTTTTATTAGCAGCAACAACAGATGATTAAGCCAAGCCAGTGCTGCATTTTTCATTATCAGCATTTGCTCTTGTGGGACAGTGTTGATTGGGCAGCTTGTGTTTCTTCTTGCACACCAGCATCAGCATTTGTGTAGGAATTTGCCAGTGAGTGCAGATATGACAGTGTTGCCCTAGAAAGGGAAGGTGGAGGTATTTATGAGTGAAAAGTAGGAAATAGACACTTCCCCTATCTGTCACACCTCCTCTGACATGACGAGGTAGAAGAGGAATTGAACATAACAGTACATATCCACTGTGTACTGTCGGAGATACAGAAGTTGTTACAGAACTAGTTCCTGAAGTCTCAAAACAGGTTAAAAAAATTAATTCACCGGAGACAATTAGAGTTTATTCTTCAAAAACAGAGAACAAACCCGAATCCACCTTGAGAACACACTAAATATATATTGTCTGATGCCTTTTATAACAGAAATACTCTGTCCTGATTATTGTATGCCAGACCTGCTGCTCGTATCCCTGGTGCGAGGCCATGCCTATACATCTATGCCACTCGATGTTCACATGTTTCTTTGATGTGCACACCCATGGCTCTTTTGAGCCTGGTTTCTAAAGCTTTTCCCTGACCCCGGTACTTCTGGGATTTTCCAAATTCGCCATTTTTAATTGGACATCCATCTCTTTTGACACTGTTTGTCCTCAGGTCCTTTAAACCTGCTCCTATACTCCTCTAGTTGCATGATCGCAGACTCTGCCTTGCCACTGATATGTATACAAGATTACACCTTGAATACACTGATTATATATGTATACAAGATTACACTCTGAATACACTGATTATATATTTATACAAGATTACACGCTGAATACACTGATTATATATGTATACAAGATTACATGCTGAATACAGTTATTATATATGTGTATATAAGATTACATGTTGAATACAGTTATTATATATGTATATAAGATTACACGCTGAATACAGTTATTATATATGTATACAAGATTACATGCTAAATACACTGATTATATATGTATACAAGATTACACGCTGAATAAATTTATTATATATTTATACAAGATTACACGCTGAATACACTGATTATATATGTATACAAGATTACATGCTGAATACAGTTAATATATATGTGTATATAAGATTACATGTTGAATACAGTTATTATATATGTATATAAGATTACACGCTGAATACAGTTATTATATATGTATACAAGATTACATGCTGAATACACTGATTATATATGTATACAAGATTACACGCTGAATCCATCCATCCATCCATCGATCCATCGTCTACCGCTTATCCGGGATCAGGTCGCGGGGGTAGCAGCTCCAGTAAGGAACCCCAATCTTCCCTTCTCCGGGCCACATCCTCCAGCTCCGACTGGGGGATCCTGAGGCGTTCCCAGGCCAGTGAGGAGATATAATCTCTCTACCGAGTCCTGGGTCTTCCCCGGGGTCTCCTCCCAGCTGGACGTGCCTGGAACACCTCCCTAGGTAGGCGCCCAGGTGGCATCCTTACTAGATGCCCGGACCACCTCAACTGGCTCCTTTCAACGTAAAGGAGCAGCGGCTCTACTCCAAGTCTCTCACGGATGGCTGAGCTTCTCACCCTATCTCTAAGGGAGACGCCAGCCACCCGTCTGAGAAAACCCATTTCGGCCGCTTGTACCCGTGATCTCGTTCTTTCGGTCATGACCCAGCCTTCATGACCATAGGTGAGGGTAGGAACGAAGATCGACCGGTATCTTTTCGTCACAACGGTGCGGTAAAGTGACTGTAATACCGCCCCTACTGCTCCGATTCTCCGGCCAATCTCTCCCCTGAGGTACTTGAACTCCTACACTTGGAGTAGGCAATCCACCGGTTTCCTGCTGAGAGCCATGGCCTCAGATTTAGAGGTGCTGATCCTCATCCCAAGCACTGCAGACTCGGCTGCGAACCGATCCAGTGACTGTTGAAGGTCACAGACCGATGATGCCATAAAGACCACATCATCTGCAAAGAGCAGCGATGAGATCCTCAGGTCACCGAACTGCAACCCCTCTCCTCCACGACTACGCCTCGATATCCTATCCATGAAAATCACGAACAGGATTGGTGATAAAGCGCAGTCCTGGCGGAGGCCAACATTCGCTGGAAACGAGTCCGACTTACTGCCGAGTATCCGGACACAACTCTCGCTTTGGGCGTACCTGGATTGGATGGCCCTCAAAATTTATCCCCTCACCCCATACTCCCGCAGCACCTCCCACAGTATCACCCGGGGGACCCGGTCATACGCCTTCTCCAGATCCACAAAACACATGTAGACCGGATGGGCGTACTCCCAGCAACAACAAACGACCATTCGGGTTTAGATCAGGGAGGCCCTTCCTCCCAATCACGCCTCTCCAGGTGTCTCCATCGTTTCCCACGTGTGCGTTGAAGTCTCCCAGCAAGACTACGGAGTCCCCTACTGGAGCCCCTTGCAGGGCTCCATTCAGGGTCTCCAAGAAGGCCGAATACTCAGAACTGCGGTTTTGGGGCATAGGCACAAACAACAGTCAGAGTTTTCCCCCTCCATAACCCGAAGGCGTAGGGAGGCGACCCTCTCGTCCACTGTGGTAAACTCCAACGTAGCGGCGCTCAGCCGGGGGCTAGTGAGTATCCCCACCCCGGCCCGACGCCTCACACCTTGGGCAACTCCGGAGAAGAATAGAGTCCAACCCCTATCCAGGAGTAGTAGCCAAGACTGTGCGTGGAGGTAAGCCCCACCAGATCCAACTGGTAGCGATCCACCTCCCGCATTAGTTCCGGCTCCTTCCCCCACAGAGAGGTGACGTTCCACGTCCCCAGAGCCAGCCTCTGCTGCCCGGGTCTGGTCCGTCGAGGTCCCTGACCATCACTGCCACCCGTGTGACAGCGCACCCGACCCCAGCGGTTTTTCCCATGAGTGGTGGGCCCACAGGATGGCTGGATGGAAGGCCCCACGCAGCTTCTTCGGGCTGTGCCCGACCGGGCTCCGTGGCAAACCCGGCCACCAGGCGCTCGCTGTCGGGCCCTCCCTCTGGGCCTGGCTCCAGACGGGGGCCCCGGGCTTCCTCCGGGCAGGGTCTTTCCTTTCCCTTTCTTTCATGAAGTTGTTTTTGAATACAGTTATTATATATGTATACAAGATTACATGCTGAATACACTGATTATATATGTATACAAGATTACACGCTGAATACAGTTATTGTATATGTATATAAGATTACACGCTGAATACACTGATTATATATGTATACAAGATTACACGCTGAATACAGTTATTATATATGTATACAAGATTACATGCTGAATACACTGATTATATATGTATATAAGATTACACGCTGAATACAGTTATTGTATATGCATATAAGATTACACTTTGAATACAGTTATTATATATGTATATAAGATTACATGCTGAATACACTGATTATATATGTATATAAGATTACATGATAAATACATACATTATCTTTTATCATTTTATAATGTAGAGCAGTTTCCCAAAGAAAATGTACTCTACCAGTGCCTCGCTACTATTTATATTTTATTACATGTAAGTAGTGGTGGGCCGTCAGGGCCAGCAAGGCCTTCTCTGCTGGCCTAAACATCATCAGAGTATACATTTAATTTTTAGATATTTTTTTTCCAAGAAATCTGTCCTTAGGCCTTCAGAATCAACAGTGCGGGCGCCTGTCGCTTAAAGTGAACGGAAACAAAACTGTGGCGTTAACCAATCAGATTTCGAGTTGGGGACACCGGGGCCAGCTAGCAGGCGTACGATAACGTCAGCACGTCCACATCTTTTGATTGGATATAATAAGCAGATATAATTACAACGCCATTTTCAAGAAGAATGTTTCAAGAAAAGATAGACATCGACGCCAACCCCGACGCTAGCGAACCTATCACAGCTGGGAAAACGGTTTGTCCGCCACTTTCAAATCCCTAACTACGAGCGGTACCCCCGGCTCACAGCCTCCGAGAGGCACTGCACATTGTACTGCTGGGAATGCTTGCTATTTACAACTAAATGTTTCGTAAATATTAATATAACTCTGTTGTTAAGGTGATGCAACGCCCGGTTATACTGCGTTTCTGTCTAAATGTATAGTTTCTAGAGCCATGGTGTCATAATAATGGTATTAAGAGGTGGAATAATTCAGGTAGGACTGTGAAGGACTTCACTGAAGGCCTAGGTGTGAAATGTACGGCCCGCCACTGCATGCAAGTTTGAATTAGTTTGAACTTGATTATTCAGAAAGTTACAGCCTTTACAGGACAAAACAAGCAATCATCCCACCTAACAATCAAGTCAGCACATTATCACAGTGTATTGTACAGTCTGGTTACACTTTCTCCACCTTATTTTAAACTTTTACACTTCCTAGATTAGTGGTCGGGAACCTTTTTGGCTGGGAGCCATAAAAGCCAAATATCTTATGTATTTCCTTGAGAGCCATATATTTAATAAATTTGAATGCAACGTTATGCATGCATTTTTTAAGTATAACATGTCTCCGAGTACTAAAAGCGGTATCAGTGTTTCATTGAACAGGTGCTCTTTTATTAAATAAACTAAACGCTTATGTTATTTATCTCATTTATGTACACGTTTCAGTGTTTACTGCACGGGTGTCAAACTCGAGGCAATTATATCCGGCCTGCGAGAAAATATCATATGTCGATTATAATTTTGGTAATTAAATCAATGCATGGCACAACCACGGGAACAGACATTTGAGGAAGTTTCTAAATGTGAGACTGAAATGAAAGTGCCCCGGGACAAACTGACGGGACTGACGACAGGTGGAGCGCCTGCGATGCGGTGAAAAGAGCGGATTAGTGGTGAGGATGCGGGAGAAGATGCAGTGGGAGAACTGTGCAGGTGAGCTGATGGTGTATCACTGCATCATACACCAGGAAGCGTTGTGTTGTAAAGCTCTGGAAATGGAACATGTAATAAGCACCGTAACACAGACAGGAAACTTTATAAGAGTACATTTAAGTATTTTCTTGAGGAGATACATTCTGAACATGGAATGTAACATGGAATGTAACATGGAATGTAACATGGAATGTGCGATGGTTGAGTTGAGGGAAAGTGCTGAATAGATTTGTCGAGTTGCGAGCTAATGCCAGTTTTTGGAAAGCAGAGGGAAAGACACCACAGATCTTTGGGACGAAAAGTGTCGATGTGAGCTGGCATTTTTGGGCGACATAACGAAGCATCTCACTGTTAAACCTCCAGCTTCAGGACCGTGTGATCACGGACATGTATGATGCAGTGAGAGCTTTCCAAGCCGAGCTGCCTGTGGGAGACTTGGATGCAGCAAGGAAACTTTGTTCACTTAGTACCTTATAAACCAACTAGAGCATTGCGCTCCATGACTGCAGGGTTACTTGTAGTTCCTAGAGTCTCTAAGAGTACAATGGGAGCCAGAGCCTTCAGCCATCAAGCTCCTCTCCCGTGGAACCAGCTTCCAATTTGTGTTCGGAAGGCAGACACACTCTCCACATTTAAGAGCAGGCTAAAGACTTTCCTTTTTGATAAAGATTATAGTTAGGGCTGGCTCAGGTTTGCCTTGGATCAGCCCCTAGATATGCTGCTATAGGCTTAGACTGCCGGGGGACACCTCCCTGCACTCCTTCTCTTCCTCTCCCCTCCCTCTCTTCTTCTCCCTCTATCTGTATGCATTTATGTAAATGTATGTTACTAACACAGCATCCGGGGCATCATCCCCGGAGTTTCTGTGTCTCATGTGGCAGGTTGCCACTGATAAAGTTTACCTCTGGATCAGGAATCGTGGCTGCGCCTGCTGCCCTGGTCCTGCTGGACACCGGGAAGCCTTTTTGACATTTTCCTGGATTCATCCATACTTTCTCTTTTTTCAACACAACATAATTTCTGTCAAATGTTGTATTTGTACTATGTTTATCCTGTACACACGACATCTATTGCATGTCTGTCCGTCCTGGGAGAGGGATCCCTCCTCAGTTGCTCTCCCTGAGGTTTCTTCCATTTTTCTTCCAGGTTTCTTTTAGGAAGTTTTTCCTTGTGCGATGCGAGGGTCTAAGGACTGAGGGTGTCGTATCCTGTACAGTCTGTAAAGCACAAATGTATAATTTGTGATATTGGGCTATATAAATAAATTTGATTTGATTTGATTCACTACGTCATTTCCAAACACTGAAAAACCATCTCCACCGCTGTGTTCCCGACCGTGTATTCTGCTGATAAACAGAGCGCAAAATGTAATGTAAACAACTGATTAGGACTCTGTTCTAACCCTGTTAAATCTAAAATAGCTGAAATCATGATTTCGATATTTATTTAAACATGTTTATTTATATTTGAGGTGTATTATGCAAATCTAATAAGAAATAGTATTTTGGTTTTATTTTATTACCTTTTATTTTTTAAATTATTGAAATCCTTAAACCTGCAGTAACTGTTTTTGCGCAACACAATTCTTCCTACTGTCTTCAGTATGGGAGCCAGTTACAGTCATACAGTTGAAATTTAGAGTCATGTATGTTGTATATCATGTTATGTAAGTCAGGAAGTCCTGGTGGCGGAAGACGCATACTGTAACCGCAGTTCCTGGTTGAATTCCTCCCTTGGACTTTTATTGCACATTTCTGTCCAATAATGGTGAAAATGCTAATAATGCAATAATAACTTAAAAAATGTTTAAGCAAACTTTGTCATGATCCTGTCTTTTAGTTTTTCTGTTTCCTGTTTTACTTTGTAAAGAACATTCTTCTTGTGTCATGTCTCGTTTTACTTCCTGTCTTGTGTTTTCCCACCTTTTGTGATTCGCTTGCAACCTGCCTGTTGTGTGAACTGTGCTTGCCTCTTTTTAACCACACTGTGACAGAACTAAAATTAACCCAACAGATCTGTTAAGGATGAACTTTCATATTTCCTCATATGTGTTTATGGAGACTGGAAAAGAGCCTCTTGTAGGGAGGGCCAACATGCTGCTCTTAGGATGGCACGCAGAAAAGTGGCTCAGGAGCTTTTTGCCTGAGTGTCTTAGAGACCCTTTAAACACCCCTGATTGCCAGCCATAATCAAAGAAAAAAACATCCTATTTAGTATAGTATAGGTGATACATTTCACCAGCTCACAATCTAGCACTAGACTATATCGATATCTTATTTTAATTTTTCGCAAATGTCTGCTGTAATGACTAATAGAGGTTTTATTAAAAGTTCATCTCTCAAACTGGAGCACAGACAGCAGCAGTGATTATCTGCCAGGGGCTTTTCTGGCATGTGGAGCCAAAAGCATTCTGGGGTTTAGAAGGTTAACCATCTGGATGTTATATTATTTAATGTTGCATATGTCGAGACAAGCTGGTTCTGAGATTTGTCATACTTCCCACCACTAAGGTGCTCCCATTCTCTCTCTCTCATGGCAGTTTTGTTTTATGTGTGTGAAAGGCCACCCACTTCTGTCAGGGAGGGGCTCTTGTGTAGCCTCCCATCTGTCTTTGCCTGCTCCTGAGAGCCATTTCTCATTAGCTCCAAACAATAGTGTGGTATCATTTCACTGATAATGAACATGTGACCAAACAACGGTGTTTCTGAAGGAAGCCGACAGGAAAGTAACCAGGAGATGCAGAGAAACCCCAGCTGTCTTATGTTACTGCAGTACATAGCACTGAGTCATGCAGTTTTTATGGGAAAATGTTGATAATACAAACTATGAGAATCTTGAATTCTTATATGGTATTTAGATCAATGTGATAAAGTAACTATAATTGCCTGCTATTATTTTGCTAAATGATCTTAAAACAGACATCCTTGTCAGGTTATTCATATAATTATTTATCAACAGTTTCTGGATTTTTTTTCAACAAAATTCATTATATCCTGTCATATATCAATAATGCAATATAAATTCTAAATACCCTAATTGAGGATTTTATCCATATCACCCATCCCCAAATTCACTGAATGTATAAAATGTTCTTTGAGACTTCTAAGCAAAATAACAAGTTTGAGTTAAAGTAGCAAATTGATTTATTTAACAGATGTCATCAATTGAAATCACTGCAGACCATGTAAAACCCCTGGTGACATGTACTACACTCAGTCGAACATTTTGGGAAATAGTCATTTTTTCCAAAGTTAATATGAAAATATCAGCGTTAGTATCAACATGGTTATGCTAGCTAAGTATAAAGACCGGGTGCAGTGGGAAACGAAAAAGCCTGGTTCTGTCCGAAGAAACAACAAAAAAAATTATCGTGTACAGATTAAAAGATGTGGATATCAGCATTGAGCACAGCATACAAACTGATATTGCTGAGCAGCCATCTCTGATTTTACCTAGTATCTTTACTTCAATGGAAGACACGTCTATCTGCTATCTCTTTGTTGTTGCTTTACACCTAGTTTGTTAATGGTTAATGGACTGAATTTATATCACGCTATTCCAATCTTTGCGATCACTTTTACACTACATGTCAACATTCACCCATTCACACACATTCATACAGAGTCAGAGACATTCACACACACACACACACACACGCCATGCCATGCCATGCCATGCCAGCGGGATAACTTTGGGGTTTAGTATCTTGCCCAAGATACTTCAACATGTTGACCGCAGGGTGTGTGAATGTTGACATGTAGTGTAAAAGTGTTTTGATTGGTCGGAAGACTAGAAAGGCACTACAATATATAACTGCAGTCTATTTACCATTTAAAACAAATGTAGAACAATAACCCATGTTGTTTTTCTCCGGAACATGTGTGGAACAACACACCTATGTACTGTAGAACTCAGAACTGCTGTAACTGTATCTGCTTTTTATCATATTGACTTTTTCTCTTTCCATTTTTTTCCCGGTACATAAACAGGTGATCCTGTGTCACTGAGCTCATATTTTCTTTAATGGCATGTTGGAGTTTATCCATTACTACTTTTCACTGCTGTTGGAAATTACTGGACTATTTAAGCAAACCGGCACACGAAGGACAAATATAACAGTAACCACAAGACCATCAAAGGGAAAACATGCAATGCTATCAGAGACTGTGTAATTACATGCAGTCATAAATTATATGCTCTGCTCTTGTGGGTTTCTTACTTTTTCTTCTTCCAGCTAGGGCAGACAATGACTTCATCTGAGGTGATGCAGCTTTTACCTGCACGAACAGTGTGTGCTTAAATCAACCACTAAAGGTTGGCTGATGAGATAGTTCATCCATGTACAAATGTTTGCTGTCCTCCCCCTGCTGTTTGGCAGAGTGTTATAATAGTGAACCAGCATTCCTGTTTCCTATCATTGAATGTATTATACGAACTGAATACTTTAATTCATGTGTGGCCTGCTGCACATGTGCATTTTCTACGCTCTGGGAAAGTTCTACAAATATAAAAATTGTTTACAGGCCCTGTCCTGTCAAAGGTTTTACAGACGTCTCTTTTATAATGGTAATTGTAATTGAGTGAGCAGGCAGGCATGACAGGTGGATTTCCAAAAGGAAGGTTTTATTTGCACTTTATTTGTACTGTATATACAAAACATACAAAATATGAAACAACGTTCAGCTAAAGGTCAACTAAACAGAACTTAAAGCAGGCTATGCTAACTCAAAACTAAATACAACTGAATAGACTAAACTGACCCAACAAGATAAAGGGGAACATATACTTATACGTAATGGCTGATCACTTAATTTAATAACTTAATAAGACAAACACTACCATCTAAGCTACAAATAAAACAAAACCATATACATACTTCCATTAGCCATTAGCCATTAACCAAAACAAACTAATATGTTCCACATAAATAAATAAAATCTCTAATATATCAATCCCAATCCCCCCATGATGTGACAGGCACTCTGTACCTTCCTGTATTTCTGCCTGATAAGATCCCTCCAGCAGCAGCGACCACCACAGGACCCTCAGTAATGCTAACTCACAGAAACAGAAATTTGAACAACATAAGGCTAAAGTTTGTCATTGTTTATCTGTTTGCTGATGTGTGTAAGCACAATGAGGAGAAAATTAAGTATTAAGTGTAAACTACAGAAATAACTGGTGTTCAGGAAGGGTTAGGGTTACCATTTTTTTAATCTGCTGTGTGGTAGCAGGGTTACGGTGTGGGGAGTGGAATCCCCAGGCCAGACTGCGCAAACCCCACCCATTAAGTGTAAAAATATTTTCGGTTCTTCATAAAACTGTGGTTGGACAAATTCATTAAATGGGAAAACTGACAAGGGGTGAAAGCAATTTCTAACACAAGACGAAATGAGAGCATTTTTGCAAAATGAAAAGCAGCTCAATAATTGTTTTATCTCAATTATTTTGTTTTCATTATCATAGGAAGCCTAAATCGTAATTGAATCGGCCCTTCCTACAACTTAGCAATATTACTGCTGCGAAACATGCTAATGTTTGCAACCTACATTAGAGCAGACAAACACAGTTGAGAAAGGAAAGTGAGGAACCATCACCTTATCGTGGTGGAGAGGTTTGTGTGTCCCTATGAACCTGAGAGCTGTGTTGTCTGGAGCCTAGTGCTCCTGGTAGGGTCTCTCAAAGCAAATTGGTCTCAGGCGAGGGGCCAGAGAGGGAAAGGAAAGGAGAGAACCTGCCCGGAGGAAGCCCGGGGCCCCCGTCTGGAGCCAGGCCCAGAGGGAGGGCCCGACAGCGAGCGCCTGGTGGCCGGGTTTGTGGACAAAAGGGTCGCCTCCCTACATTACATTACAGTTCATTTAGCTGACGCTTTTGTCTAAAGCGACGTACAAAAAGTGCAAACAATCATGGAGATACAACTCCGAACAGCAAGAATCTTGTAAGTACAATAGCTTTAAATAGGTACAATCGTATAAGTGAACACTGTCTTCAAATAGCCAGTTTCAAGTGCAACAACATAAGTACAACATACAGAAACAATAGAATACAAATTCAACTATTAGCTATAAATAAGCCAAACCAATACAAGTGCAACATACAAAGTACAGTTATTTAGTTTTCTTCATTCGCCGAGGTGCAGTCGAAAGGTGTAAATACTGTCTGCTGTTCTCACATCAATGGGGAGGTCATTCCACTATTTTGGAGCCAGGATAGCTAACAGTCGGGTTTTGTTTGAGGGAAATCTGGATCCCACTCGTAGTGAGGGAGTGGCGAGCCGATTGGTCGACACAGAGCGAAGTGAACGCGCTGGAGTGTATGGTTCGACCATGGCCTGGATGTAGGCCTGCGCCTTCGGGTTATGGGGGGTAAAACTCTGACTGTTGTTTGTGCCTATGCCCAAAACCGCAGATCGGAGTATTCGGCCTTCTTGGAGACCCTGAATGGAGCCCTTCAGCGGCCTCCAGTAGGGGACTCCGTAGTCTTGCTGGGAGACTTCCACGCACACGTGGGAAACGATGGAGACACCTGGAAAGGCGTGATTGGGAGGAACGGCCTCCCTGATCTAAACCTGAACGGTCGTTTGTTGTCGGACTTCTGTGCTAGTCATGGAATGGCCATAACAAATACCATGTTCGAACATAAGGATGCTCATAAGTGTACGTGGTACCAGAGCACCCTAAGCCAAAGGTCACTGATCGATTTTGTAATCGTATCATCTGATCTGAGGCCGCATGTTTTGGACACTCGGGGCGGATGAGTTGGATCAAGGGGTGGGGGAAGACTCTGGACAGACCTGGTAAGCCCAAACGGGTAGTGCGGGTGAACTGGGAACGTCTGGAGGAAGCCCCTGTCCTGGAGATCTTCAACTCACACCTCCGGCGGAGCTTTTCAGACATCCCTGTGGAGGTTGGGGGCATTGAACCTGAGTGGGCTATGTTCAAAACCTCTATTGCTGAAGCTGCGGTGATGAGCTGTGGTCTCAAGGTCTTAGGTACCTCAAGGGGCGGTAACCCTCGAACCCCGGTGGTCAGGGAAGCTGTCCAACTGAAGAAGGAGTCATTCCGGGTTATGTTATCCAGGAGGACTCCGGAAACAGTTGCAGGGTACCGAAGGACTAGAAGGGCGGCAGCCTCTGCCGTGTCAGAGGCAAAGCAGCGGGTGTGGTAGAAGTTCGGAGAAGCTATGGAGAAGGACTTTCGGTCGGCACCAAGGTGCTTCTGGAAAACCATCCGGCACCTCAGGAGGGGGAAGCGGGGAACCATCCAAGCTGTGTACAGCAAGGGTGGGACCCTGCTGACTTTGACTGAGAAGGTTATCGAGCGGTGGAAGGAGCACTTTGTGGAACTCCTGAATCCGACTAACATGCCCTCTATGGTAGAGGCAGAGCTGGAAGCTGATGGGGGATCATCGTCAATTTCCCTGACGGAAGTCACTGAGGTAGTAAAACAACTCCACAGTGGCAAAGCCGCAGGGGTTGATGAGATACGTCCAGAAATGCTGAAGGCTTTGGGTGTTGAGGGGCTGTCTTGGTTGACATGCCTCGTCAACATTGCGTGGAATTCTGTGCCTAGGGGGTGGCAGACCGGTGTGGTAGTTCCCTTATTTAAAAAGGGGGACCAGAGAGTGTGTGCCAACTACAGGGGTATCACACTTCTCAGCCTCCCTGGTAAAGTCTATTCCAAGGTACTGGAAAGGAAGGTTCGGCTGATAGTCGAACCTCTGATTGAAGAGGAACAATGTGGATTCCGTCCTGGTCGTGGAACAACGGACCAACTCTTCACTCTCGCAAGGATCCTGGAGGGGGCCTGGGAGTACGCACATCCGGTCTACATGTGTTTTGTGGATCTGGAGAAGGCGTATGACCGGGTCCCCCGGGTGATACTGTGGGAGGTGCTGCGGGAGGAGTATAGGGTGAGGGGGTCACTTCTGAGGGCCATCCAATCCCTGTACGCCCAAAGTGAGAGTTGAATGAATGTTGGCCTCCGCCAGGGCTGTGCTTTATCACCAATCCTGTTCGTGATTTTCATGGACAGGATACCGAGGCGTAGTCTTGGGGAAGAGGGGTTGGAGTTCGGTGGCCTGAGGATCTCATCGCTGCTCTTTGCAGATGATGTGGTCCTTATGGCATCATCGGTCTGTGACCTTCAACAGTCACTTAATCGGTTCGCAGCCGAGTGTAAATCGGTTGGGATGAGGATCAGCACCTCAAAATCTGAGGCCATGGCTCTCAGCAGGAATTGCCTACTCCGGGTAGGGAATGAGCCCTTACCCCAAGTGAAAGAGTTCAATTACCTCGGGGTCTTGTTTGCGAGTGAGGGGACGATAGAGCGAGAGATTGGCCGGAGAATCGGAGCAGCAGGGTCGGTACTGCAGTCGCTTTACCGCACCGTTGTGACGAAAAGAGAGCTGAGCCAGAAGGTAAAGCTCTCAATCTACCGTTCGGTCTTTGTTCCTACCCTCATCTATGGTCATGAAGGCTGGGTCATGACCGAAAGAATGAAATCACAGGTACAAGCGGCCGAAATGGGTTTTCTCAGACGGGTGGCTGGCGTCTCCCTTAGAAATAGGGTGAGAAACTCAGCCATCCGAGAGAGACTTGGAGTAGAGCCGCTGCTCCTCGACGTTGAAAGGAGCCAGTTGAGGTGGTTCGGGCATATAGTAAGGATGCCACCTGGTCACCTCCCTAGGGAGGTGTTCCAGGCACGTCCAGCTGGGAGGAGACCCCGGGAAAGACCCAGGACTCGGTGGAGAGAATATATCTCCTCACTGGCCTGGGAACGCCTTGGGATCCCCCAGTCGGATCTGGAGAATGTGGCCCGGAGAAGGGAAGATTGGGGTTCCTTACTGGAGCTGCTGCCCCCGCGACCCGACCCCGGATAAGTGGTAGACGATGGATGGATGGAAGTGAGGAAAGAGTTCAGAAGGTGTATGGCAAGAAAGGTTGCGGGTCCAGATGGCATCAGCCAAGGCTCCTCAAATCCTGTGCTGACCAGCTGTGTGGGATTGTGGAGCTATTGTTCAGCCTGAGCCTGAAGCTGTGGAAAACATCTTGTGTGGTACCTGTGCCAAAGACCCCTCACCACAAGGACTTCAGCAGCTACAGGCCGGTGGCGCTGACATCGCAGCTGATGAAGACCATGGAGAGGCTGGTCCTTGGCTATTTTGTGAGACCATCGATGGACCCACTGCAGTTCGCTTACCAACTTGGGATCGGTCTGGATGACGCTGATGCAGAGATCCCTCTCTCACCTGGAGAAGTCTGGGGGCACCGTGAGAATAATGTTCTTTGATTTCTCCAGTGTTTTCAACACCATTCAACCCAGACTGCTGGGGAACACGCTGGAGTGCTCAGGCGTGGATCATCACCTCACCAGCTGGATTCTGGACGACCTCACCAACCGTCCACAGTACGTGAGGACCCGGGAGTGTCACTCAGACACGATTGTCTGCAGCACGGGGGCCCCCCAGGGAATGGTTCTGGCGCCGTTTCTCTTCACCCTTTACACTGCAGACTTCACCCACAACACAGCAAAATGTCAGCTGCAAAAGTTCTCTGATGACTTTATTGTCGGACTCATCTCTGATGCTCAATGCAGGGAAGACCAGGAAGCTGGCGGTGGACTTCAGGAGGCGGCATCATTCTCCCCCAACACCAGTGAACGTTCTAGGAAAGGACATTGAGATTGTAAAATCTTACAAGTACCTGTGTGTTCACCTAAACAGTAAACGGGACTGGTCAGATAACTCTGCTACTCAGGTCTTTTGGAGTGCAGGGGGCACTCCTTAAGACAGGGGTTGGGAACCTATGGCTCGCAGACAATTTTGAGCTGATATTTTTTAACATGAATAACAAGTAATAAATAATTATACTGTGTCATTTTAAAGTAAAACATTTAGCAGCGGATTTTGTTTTTAGTTCTCCCCTCATTTTCTCCGCTCCGTCTCTGACTATAGGTGTGTTTGCACGTGTGTGTGTGTCGGCAGCGAAGCCCCGCCCTTCACAAAACAGAGCAGAGGAGAAATTTCCGCAAAGCAAACAGTAGACCAGGGGGGTCAAACTCAATCACAGAGGGCCAAAATGTAAAACTTGGACTACGTCGAGGGCCAAACACGGTCCACATTTATTGAACAGGATAGACATATTGGATAAAGTGCAAAAAGATATGGAACATATTTAAGTAGGCTACATTCTCCTTTTATGCAGTCAGAGCCAGATGTTTGGAATCTTTTCTTAGCTGCCAGTTTAATGTTTGGGGTTCTTAACTGTGGAAACCCTCAGTGAGTGAAGGTGTGCATCAGTGAGATGACTTCTGTGTTGGTTTTTGTTCATCTTCATCACAGAGAAAAGCTGCTCACACAGGTATGTGCTTCTAAACATGTAAAGCATCTGAGCGGCATGAAGGAGGGTTTAGGCATCGTTTCGGGGATGAAGCTTGGAAACTGTGCAGCGCCCACAGTCACACTTTGCCTTGAGTGTGCCATTACACTCGAGGTCAATCAGCTTCATTTGAATGTTCACAGGTGCTGTTTCCATGTCAATTGCAAACGGATTGCTGGGCAGTTCAATTTTTATTTTTGAGCTGCAAAGTCGGAAAATGCACTCAGTTTATCAACAGAATGCGCAGTCGGCAACACAGCGGTGGACATGATTTGTCAGTGTTTGGAAACACGTAGTGACCAAAGTTTCCTTGCTGCATCCGAGTCTCCCACAGGCAGCATGGCTTGGAACGCTCTCACTGCATCATACATGTCCGTGATCACACGGCCCTGAAGCTGGAGGTTTAACAGTGAGATGCTTCGTTATGTCGCACAAAAAACGCCACTTTTCGTCCCAGAGATCTGTGGTGTGTTTCTCTTTGCTTTCCAAAAACTCGAAACTCGAAAAATCTATTCAGCACTTTCCCTCGACTTAAATTGATTCTTATAAAGGTTCCTGTCTGTGTTACGGCGCTTATTACATGTTCCATCTCCATCAGAGCTTTACAACACAGCGCTTCCTGGTGTATGATGCAGTGATACACCATCAGCTCACCTGCACAGGTCTCCCGCTGCATCTTCTCCCGCATCCTCCCCACTAATCTGCTGATATGTCTTTTCCCGTGGTTGTGACAAGCATTGATTTAATTACCAAAACCGGTGGTCCAGTTATGATAGACATATGATATTTTCTCACGGGCCGTATATAATTGCCTTGAGTTTGACACCCGTGCAGTAAACACTGAAACGTGCACATAAATTAGATAAATAACATAAGCGCTTTTAGTTCTCGGAGACGTGTTATACTTAAAAAATGCACGCATACAGTTCATACATTCAATTTGATTAAATATATGGCTCTCAAGGAAATACATTAAAACATATTTGGCTTTTATGGCTATCCCAGCCAAAAAGGTTCCCGACCCCTGCCTTAAGACCTTCTTTGACTCTATGGTGGCATCAGCTATTTTTTATGGAGTGGTCTGCTGGGGCAGCAGCATCTCTGCTGCTGACAGGAAGAGTCTGTACAGACTGGTTAAGAAGGCCAGCTCTGTCCTGGGGAGCCCTCTGGACACTGTGGAGGTGGTGGGACACAGGAGAATGACGGCGAGATACCGTATGTCCTTTCTCCCTACAGCAGTCAGACTGTACAATCATCACGGCCCCTGGTAGACCACCACACCAAGAATCATAAAACAGATCTGTCTTTGCATTTACACTAATAATGCATAACATGCCTAAGTCAGGTAATGTACTATTATAGAACTACCATACATATCAGATTTCTGTCATTTTGAGCCTGTTTGAGTCAGTGAGAGAAATGACACAGCCTTGATTTAGATATTTCATCATAGTTTGGCTCATAAGTGGTAAGGGCAATCCTGAGACACTCATGCAACTTCTCATTGGTTATGCAGAAACGAGCCATGTTTTTTATGCCATTTATATGAGAAAAGCTAGACTAACAAGCTAACTCACAAGTATAGGTAGATCCAAAAATTGTCAGTATAAGCAAGGCCACCTTGTGGGGTACTGACACTGGCTAACCAAAAGTCCACTACACTCTCAGACTGCAAGTGCTTTTTTGAAAGGAAGACTGCATATCAACCAGTTCCATCTGAAAGATGCTCTCATCAATACAAGATATTACCTCTTTTACTTTTACACAGAAGTCTGCATCAGGCTCATGGGTCACGAGCAAACTGCAATACCTCAATGGGAATGCGGAAGCTTTGTAATCTCTCTGAAAAGTTCTCAGTGGAAATTCTCCAAACAACCTCTCCACAGTGTGTTACAGTGTTCTCAGCTCGTTGTTTTCCTAATCAGTAGCAGATGTGTGTATGTTGTGTGCACATACGCTGACTCTGGAGCTCAGGGTCTCAGACAGGCAGTTTGTTGTTCTTCATGTGGCAGCGGTGGTAGCGCAGCCTGCTCCACTATGATATCATTGGTTGCTGGTTGTGAATTAATTGAGGAAATGAGAACCTCATTGAACCCAAGCTGAGAACATTTCTTCTTCATCTATTGTGTTGCCTTCAGAGGTTTTGTTCGATTTTCTTTTATCTTTATATCTCTAGCAATTATTTCAATTATGACAGACCCTTGAGAAATAAATCTTTGTCTTAGATCTAACATGTTGTTTCAATTTCACCTCCAATGTGCTGATGAGCCCGTTTGTGGTTATTGACACAAACTTGCTTTGTCTGTTTCGACAGAGAACGGCATCTCTGAATCAGCTCCCTGTTGAGGACCTCAGAGACCCCCTGCCTCCTCAATGGAGATGCTACGTGTCTCCACAGGGACGCAGATACTACGTCAACACCACCAGCAATGGTAAGAGTCAATGAAATGTAACAGTCCAGGACACATTTTGAAGACATACCGTAGCTGCAGAAGATAACTCTCTCTAAAACCACAATCTGCACTTTTTACATTTCTGTTCATGTACGGGTTAAATAAACAAGATACATGTTAATTACTGGCTAACTGATTCCTCTGCTTCCAGCCTGTATGCCTATGCTAAGCTAGGCTAATCACCTCCTGAGTCCAACACCATATTTAATGCACAGAGACAAGGTTGATCTTCTCATCTCGCTCTCAGAAAGAAAGCAAATTGCCATTTTTCCCATAATGTTGAACTGCTCCTTCAATGTTTATTCTAATGAACACGTATGCAGTGTATATCAGAATCAGAATAAAAAATTCTTTATTAGTCCCACAAATGTACCTTGTTACAGCAAAATAACATATGAAGTAAAGTGACAAGTACACAATAATTAAATAGATAAAGATAAACAAGTACAAAGTGGTTGATAAAAAGTTATAAAAAGTGAATATTGCACGTGGCAGTGATAATTGCACAACAGTGGTGGAATAGTGTGTTCTTGGTATGGTGGTATACCAGGGCCCGTGGTGATTGTACAGTCTGACCGCTGCAGGGAGAAAGGACCTACGGTATCTCTCCGTGAGACACCGTGGGTGAAGCAGACCGTCGCTGAAGGAGCTGCACAGTGCGGACAAAGTGTCCTGGAGGGGGTGGGACATGTTGTCCAATAGAGAGGACAGCTTGGCCATCATTCTCCTGTCTCCCACCACCTCCACAGTGTCCAGAGAGCTCCCCAGAACTGATATAACTGATGGGATAAATGATGAAGAGTAATGAGTATAATAAGTAATATGAGTGCCCAAATTACAAAAATAAGACCCTAACTCTCAAGTTTGGCTTTTTTTCTTCCTGATTTAATTTTATACCAGGATGAATCCATAGTGTCTCATTAAGGTGGATTAGAATATTCTTTATTTCAGGTCCACTTTGTTATTTAGTCTGTGAAACAGGTCATGTCTTTGCATGCAGATATTACCCAGTGCTGTTTTTAGTTGTAATTTTTCTTGCTAGCTAGAAAGGTTACTACTGTGATGTGAAAGGGCTGCTCTGTGATTTATTCTTATTAAAGTGACTGAAGGTGCAACGTGTAAAAGATTAAAATAATTAAAAACAAAAACAAAATGTAAAACATGTTTCTGTGAGAAGACTAAGTGATTTTTTCCTTCCATTTGCTCAGGAGCCGTTTCTGTGAACTACTCCTGGAGATTGTGTCTTTCCATTGCACATGTAAACACAAACAAGCTACAAACCTCCTGGAGCGCATGTTGGATGAACAGTTTATAGCAGAAGTTTACTTTCTGTGGGAAAATTCTATCGCTGATTTGGTTGAAAGACTTTGTGCCTTCAAGACAAAGCTAACGATCTTCAAAACAGACATAATGATAATAACACTGCTGCACTTCCCACAACTCTGTGCATTTATGAGCACATCACCTGACGAATGTGCTGACCTGACCACAAACGTAACGCCAGTCATGACATGACAGACTTCATGACAAAAGAGATTCTATGGCTTCAGCATTTTGACAGCATCTTTCAGATGGAACTGGTTGATGTGCAGTCTTCCTTTGCTTTAAAACAGCACTTGCAGTCTGAGGGTGTAGTGGACTTTTGGTCAAACCATGTTAGCCAGTATCAGTACCCCACAATGTGGAAGGTGGCCTTGCTTATACTGACAATTTTTGGATCTACCTATACTTGTGAGTTAGTTTTTTTCATATCAATCCATCAAAACAAGCTTGTTTCTCCATGACCAATGAGAAGTTGCATGAGTGTCTCAGGATTGCCCTTACCACTTATGAGCCAGACTATGCTGAAATAGCTAAATCAAGGCAGTGTAATTTCTCTCACTGACTCAAACAGGCTCAAAATGACAGAAGTCTGATATGTGTGGTAGTTCTATAGTAGTGACTTAGGCCTGTAATGCATTCTTAGTGTAAATGCAAAGACACATCTGTTTCATGATGATTCAAACAAGCCTACTTACTGTTAAATTGTAAAAATGTATCCAAGATATGTATGTTATTGTGAGTCTGATGGCTGCTGTTTTACTATGTTCTATTTGCATTTAGTATTTCATTTTATGGATATGGACTTGTTTTCAAAGCACCTTATGTATGCTTGGAAGGGTTGAGGATATTATAAACAGGGCTACTTACTGTTAATGTGATGAATACTGTTTTATTATATTCATCTTTTTTCTACATTAGTGGACATGGACCTGTTGGGAAAACAACTTATGTCTCCTTGGTTTTAAAGATGCAACATTTTGCACTTTTGTGTCAAGCCTTGTAGCCATAGCTTTCCTACTGTTTCGTTTGGACTGGTTGCTTTCTGCAATGAATTATGGTGACAATTAAAGTGAAGAAAAGGAATGCACATTACTAGTTCATTTCATGTATTAGTAACTATTAACACTACTGTAAGTAAGAGTTATTTGTAGTGATTCATTGACAAAGTCCAGGAACCCCCAGGGATTTTCTTATTTGGCCCACTTGCTAATGAAGTTGAATACCCCTTCTCTAAGGTGTCACCTTATGACCTCTGACCCTGTCTGGGGTCAGAGTTCAATTCCACGCACAAGCCAAATCTCCATTTGCCTTTTCGCTGAAACAAGCTAGCAGCAGCAGCTACGATGGGGTGCTAGGTGCGTTTTTTACGCTAAACATGGCAGAAAAGCAAAACTATTTTCACAATGATTGGGAGGAAGAATTATTTTTTACAACAGTGAAATAAAAGTGTGTATGTCTCATTTGCGGGGAGACAGCAAGAGGCACATTATGGAGAGACACTTCGGTACGTGTCACAAAAGCTACCCACCTGGCAGCACTGTGGGCAGAACAAGATTTGAAGATGTGACAGTTAATAATTTCCTTAATTTTTTTTACAGAAGTGATAGTTTGTACTAAACTATAACCGGTGTGATTTTGAACAAAATACTACAAATGTTCTCATTCATACAAAACTGTCAATAAAGACATTTACAAAAATATCAGAGATGTGATAACTCTGACTTTCAAATGTTGAAATAGATTGAGAACATAAATAAATAATGTTGCATGTTTAAATATATCTGTGTTTCCTACCATGGTAAATTATTGTTAATAATCATGATGAATAATTAACATTAATATGTGCTCAGTCTCTTCACATATATGAATATTTATTATGATTATATTATCATTAAAGGTGAACCGTGCAACTATCTTATTCAGGAAGTTTGTATCAAACAAGTAGCACTTAGTAGTATTATTTAGTACCCTTGAAGTAGCTCTCAGTTTCAAAAAGGTTGGTGACCCCTGCCTTAGAGTATTCCTTCCATTTATTTTCCACTTTTAATCTGTCACTTTACACAAAATAATGTCCTGCTTTGCTCAACAACTACACTTTGGATTGAAAATAAAGCATTATCAAGGGGCAAACAAGGAGGGCTGGGCAGGAGGCCGGCGAAGCAGCTCAGGATGCCGGCGGAGAGGGGGGCGGCGGTGGAGACGCCCAGGAGGCCGGGCTGGATGCGGGTGGAGCCGCTCAGGAGGCCAGCAGGGAGGCCGCGATGGAGGCCGGTGGAGATGCACCGGAGGCCGGTGGGGAGGCTGGGCTGGAGGCGGGCAGAGCCGCTCAGGAGGCTGGTCTGGATGTGGACAGAGCTGCTCAGGAGGCCGGCAGAGATGCTCAGGAGGCTGGTCTGGATGCGGACAGAGCTGCTCAGGAGGCCGGCGGAGATGCTCAGGAGGTCGGGCTGGATGCGGGCAGAGCCGCTCAGGAGACCGTCTGGATGCGGGTGGAGCCACTCAGGAGGCCGGCGGGGAGGCCACGCTGGAGACCGGCGGAGATGCTCAGGAGGCCGGACGGGACAGCTGGTGGAGCCGCTCAGGAGGCCGGCGGAGGGACGGAGGGAGCACAGGGGCTGGAGTCTCGAGGGACTGAGGGAGCACAGGGGCTGGAGTCTCGAGAGACTGAGGGAGCACAGGGGCTGGAGTCTGGAGGGACGGAGGGAGCACAGGGGCTGGGGTCTGGAGGGACGGAGGGAGCACAGGGGCTGGGGTCTGGAGGGACGGAGGGAGCACAGGATCTGGGGTCAGCAGGTTCAGAATACCAAAATTCGACCAAACTGCTGAAACTGACAGCCTGTCAAACTCTGCTGTCTGATCATTTTCACGTGAGGCTGATGATCTGTGTTTACTGGAGCTCTAATGTTAACCGGAGCTGTAGCCCTTGTAACGTTACGTTAGTTTGTTTATCGGACTAAATCCAAAGGTGCTAGAAAATCGACCCACATATTTGTCTCATTTTACCGGTGGCGGTGCAGCCAGGAGAGCAGAGGAGGAGACAGGTCGCAGAGCCGGCACTCGGCAGCCACTGGAGTTACAGTGACTCACTATCACCTCTAGAGGAACAAGTGGTAATACAGACTGGACGGAGCACAGCTAGCTGTTAGCATGCTAACTTTAGTAGATATCTCTACAACACAACAGAGAGATGTCTTTAACATAACATTAACACTGTTACTTCTTCACACTCATACTGTTGATAATGTTAGTTAATTGTTTTAAGTATAAATGTTGACATATCTTACACATTGAACCTTTAATGGCAGTCTATAATTCTTGTGGAATCAATGGTCACCGGTTCGATACTGCTACTGCTGCTTCTAAATTACTAGTACTACTTCAGTGGTATTTTTGAATTATCATTGTTATCTCCCACAAATTTTCTTTAGGAAATGCTTATTCTAGTTTTGAATTAAATTACAGGTAATTTTTTTATTTATTTAGCAGACACTCTTATCCAGAGCGACCTAAAGAGAACTAACTACAGGGACAGTCTCCCTGGAGCAACTCAGGGTTAAGTACCTTGCTCAGGGGCACAATAGTGGCAGCCTCGTATTGAACTCACGTATAAAATTACTTTGTTACGTTGCATGGCTGGATCTTTAGTCAATTAAATTGACAAATGTCAATGGAGTTTCTTCTGGAACAGAATCCGGACATTCTGTTTTCATTTCAGCTCTTTTCCTGCAAATGTCAACATTGTTTAGTTTAGATATGGTAGGTTATATTATTAAATAGCACTGATAACAATATGCAGTCTGTCCTTGGCTGGTAGGCTTGGTGTCCAGCAGAATATGCTTACATTTCTCGTTACATCTCAATGCCACTGTCTGCTCAGCTGACCTCAAATGCTTGCAACGGCCTGCACGCTCAGTTTGTCGTAGTCTTACGTAACTGTAAATGCTAACCTTTATCCACAATGGCTACAGTGTATCTTCTGCTTTTTCCTTGTCTGTTTTATCGCTATAAGAGGAGAGTCTTCTCCAAAGAAATAAGGGGCAGCATTTCACCTCAACTACTGGGTCCATACTTATTACTTACAATCTGAATTTGGGCTCATTAAAGTATATTTATCAATCAATCAATCAATCCATCGGCCAAACTAAACGGCTGACATTCTGAGAGACAGAACGTTGGCCTACAGTTTACATTAGCCATCTGTGTGTTTACTGTGCCACTAACCGGGGGCTGTAAAGTCTGTGTAGCATTGCGTTTTGATAGTTTGTTTATTGGCTTGGATCTGGGGTGGCAGAGATGAGGGAAAATTATTTTTAATTAAATTCTGGCCATATCTTATACATTGCACCTTTGGGCACTATCGTTCCTCTGGGATGATACGGAGTGTGAATGGGCTGTCTTGACTCATAAAAACCACAGACAGGAGGTACAGTAGCTAATGCATCAAAGCCAAGTGTCATATAGTTATGAATAAAATATAGCAGTGTCAATGCTAACTTCTCCATTTCTCTTTCTCCCCGATCAGAATCGGGGCTGTATCGCATCTCTTGTGGCGTGTATGGTGGACAGTAAGCTGATGGCAGGGTATTTTTGTTTTTAGATTTGCTGTTGACTATTTGAATTAATTAATGTCTGCTACACTACTACTGTCTTCTGTTGTCAGTCACTAAGTTGCTGCTACACTCCGGTGAGTCTGAACCAGTGATATATGCAGAATGAACTTGCAGTTATGACTGACTGAATCTGATCTCTCACCTGTATAGAAACCTGTTTGACTGAAATTATAAGGATTTCAAGAGCTAGTTGGCTAGAAACTCAAACTGTTCCACTTGAGTGTCAACATTCTTAGTAAATATGTGCGATTTTACACCTCGTACAGTCACTAATACAAACATGTTTCAATTGACTGAAAAATATTTTAAGGGCATATTAAATTAAAAATGATATTGATAAGATAACTTAATTTGTCATATCAATTGAATTTCCTATTTTTCAATCTGGCAAACTGGGCATTATCCACATGTTAAATGTAATATAAATATAGTTTTTTAAATAGAACTTTTACTGCTATCCCTTTGGCAAGGCAGACAGTTACAATAACAAACACTTTTCCAGAGGTAAATAGATTATGCTGTATTTTTCTGCATTAGTATATTTCGCACAGTATCGATTTGTTTACGACAATCTAATCGAGGGAAATTGAGCCATTTAGGGTAAGTGCGCTGGTGTTGTACATCAAAAGTGAAGGCACAGCCTCTCTCCATAAGGCGCCAGTTATCCCCTCCATGCATGTAATTTGAGCTTGGTTCAGTTGTTTCCCCTGCTTCGCAGCACCAAATAGAGGTGATCCAGCCCAAGAGACTCAAATGAAATAAGAGCTCTTTACATGTCCGTCCTCTTCTTTCTATACTGACAGTAACGGCTCAGGGCTGTGGTGAGAATAGACTCAGGGGAGGATAGATCAAAGAGAGCCCTTCATATTAAGGTCTTTTCTCAGCCAGGCTTTTTGTGTCCCTATTTTCCAGCATCTTTACAAGCAGAAGTCAAATAGGGACAGATGATGGGAACGTATCAGTGCCACTAAGGCGCTCAGTTATACATTACAAATCTATTAAATGAAATTGAAAAGTTTGTACCTATCATATTCAGTTGTTATTAGTCTAAAGGAAAACAGATGATTGATGAAGGAACCTATTTTCTTTATCCAGTAACTTAAAATGACTGATGTGAAGGGGCTGTTGTACAGGACATTCTTTCCAACCATGAAGCTAAACCCACAACTTGTATTGCAGAATGTAGCCCTTTCCACCATGGGATTTTTGTCAAATGTGGTCCTGATGTGATAATAGTAGTTCTTGGTAAATGCTGGAGCCACAAAATACAAATTTGAGCACATTGGACGCAACAAGCAAGAATGCGACAACCATAACAGGTGACTCCCTGGCTGAGAGACCTGTCAATAAAGTTCACATCCCAAAATAAATGTTTCCAAAATACACAGTAATTCTCATATAATTATAATATATATATATATATATATATATATATATATATATATATATATATTTACATGCTACATATGTGCATGTGCTTATGATAAGTAATCACATAAGAGTATTTTTAAATTTTAACATTAACAACATGAACATTTTTCTGTAACTCATCTTGAAACCTGGGTCACTGTGTTCTTGTAGTAAATAAATATCCTAATAAGATTGGGACTTGGGCATTGTAAGATAGCTTTTAGCCATGATGGTGGCCAGCTGTTTTCACAAGGTTATGCAATAGGATAATTTAGCTGAGCATTCTATAGTTTGCTCTGACCTGCTTTGTGAAGGTATAATGAATTATTTTCCTAAATATAAAAACAGTAATATCATTGTTTATACTTAACACATTGCTGTGTAAGCTGTTATTGCTGTTAGTTGTGTTTGCTAATGATAATGTTAGCCAGTTACTTTAAGTCTATTTTAGAAAAGTTGGAAACAGTTGACGAATTAGGGTGATTCATCAACTCATCAAGCCTGGTTCCAGACCTCTGAAATGACATGTGAAATATGTTCTGGTGTATTGTGTTCATATGTAACACAATGTGTGGGTTGTTGTCGTAGTAGTATGCGTTATTGCTGTTGAGTTGTTGGTATTGTATTTGATCATTAGCCAGCCAACTAGCGAAACAATTTTTATGCACACCAGCATCATCTATTCCTTGTGCGCAAGTAAAGAAACCAGATCTAAATCTGTTGAAAGAATAATGTACATCCCACATAAAAATGCGCAGCCCCAGTGGCGCAGCTTGTAGAGTAGGCGTTCCCTCAATTAAAGGCTTGCCGCAGCACCCTGGGGTTCGAATCTGACCAGTGGCCATCTGTTGCGTTTAATTTTCCTTATCTCTATCCAATCTTAAACTGTACTATCATTTAAAGCCTAATAAGCCCACATTTTCCTCCCAGCACTCTCTTCTCAATAACACATACACACAATCATCAATATTTATTTTTAAATATAACATGATATTCAGTCTTAGATGTGTGTGTCAAAGAATTTTCAAGGCAAAGATACTTTAAATCCACTGCAGCCTTGCACTTCGCCAGTAGAGGTCATTGTACCTGAAGCTTCGAGTAATGAACCCATTTCCGAAACAATTGGCTGAAGCGAGTGCTTCACTACACTGAGGCACATGGAAAAGCTAAACCTGACAAAAACTGAACTGATCACTTGAGACTCACGACACATGAACAAGTGCCAACTGGCACAAGACAAGGGGGGGCAGGACTATTTAAACATGATGTGAGAGGGCACAGGTGAAAACAATCAGGGGCGGGGCATACCAAGGAAGGAAGTAAAACAAGACATGACACAAGGGGAAGGGAACATTTCAAAAAGTGAAGTGAAGTGCATGACGAGACTAGACATGAGTGAATCTAACTACACAAAGTGCACATGACAACCACAGACTAACTTTAAACTAAACAAAAACCTGACCTAAACATGAACATGAATACAGTTAACATAACTGACGAGACACAACACAGCTTTTTGGTCTGGATTAAGAATGTTCTTTCTACAAAGCTAGCTAGATATATAACTACATGGGAAATAGCCACAGGCATGAATTATATTTATCCAGCTGCACATGTTGTTGTTAGTTGACTTGCAGAAATAACAACTATTTTGTTGACATATTACTCTGATTGTTATGTCAAATATTAAGTGAACTGCTCCTAGAAACCGCTCCCACTTCTGTGTCGACAGAAAACAACGTCTGCTGACTCGTTAGGGTATAAAAACAAAGTAGATCCCACTCCAAACTATGAACACGTCAGAATGATGTCATGAAGTGAAGGAAAATGTCGGACCAGTCATCACAACAACTGTACTGTCAGACACTGTAAGATATGTGCCTTTTTCTAGTTCAACTGCTGACTGCACAAATGGAATCACTTCCTCTTATTTTTGCTCAAATTGAACAAACACTTACACAATGACAAGAATATGACAGCTGGGAGACCTACTGCTCTCCTAATCTCAACCCCCCCCCCCTTTCTCTTTAACACTCCATCAGAAACGACATGGGAGAGACCGTCCAGTGCACCTGGGACCCCCAAGACCTCCCTCCGCCACAAGACCTCCCTGCCAACAGGTACTACAAATTTATGTAGTGGCACAAAGCACCCGCTCATGCACACCAAACATACTTCCTGTGACTCATTTTATCTGCAGATCTGCTGGCCTACTGTGTCTTTGTGTTGGCCCTGCTCTAAAGGCAGATACACAGAGACAGACACTAAGGTTTGTGTGATGTTTGTCATTCTAATGGGAGCAGCCCCCATTCATTTGTATCCCTTTGATTATAAACCAACTACACTAAGTGTTTTAGTAGCTAAGACATTAATTTAGTTTACATTTTTTTAAATTAAGAATTTATTAAGGACTTTGCACATAAACTCAGTGATTGATTTAGGAATAGCTAGCGAAACCCAATCCAGATCTCAGTTTTTTATTATCCGTGCTTGCCCTATTAAAGACATTTATCAAGCAACAAAACAAAAGGACATTTCAGCACTGGCTTGATTTAACTCATAAAAATAGGTGAATTTTCCCAGGATCAGCACAAATTTACAGCCCATCTGCAAACACCAAAGAAGTAATGACATTTCTTTCTCTCTCTCTGTCTTGATCTCTCCTTTTTTCTCTTCTTTCTCTCCAGTGAATGGATTTCCCTTGCATCATGTGGAAGAGTCACACAGTCTGGTTAGGAAAAGCAGTACAGAGCCACAGGTAAAGCTGTCTGATTATTGTTATCCCTGTTCCTCGAGAACATGTCACACACCCACCGCAGTGAGTATAAGAGTGTCAATTAAGCAATTAGCCATGAGAAGCCGTAAGTCACAGTGATATTACAACAGCTAAGGGCCGATGTTAGTGGCGACACAGAGCCTAGCTGTTAAAATCACCGGCCTCAAGTGGTTAATTTATAAAACGCTTACTACCTGGCAAGGTTTTCTAAAATAAACACACTGCAACATAAAATTAAACCATTTATTGATAACAAATAATCATTTGACCGCCAAGCAACCTTCAGCGACCGAGCATAGTAGACACACAGACGCTGTGGAGCTTGATTAAAGATTGGGGTGATTATTCTCACACACACACACACACACACACACACACACACACACACACACACACACACACATTATTTAATTAATAATTATTTAATGAATCATTTTTAATTTTTGTGTACTTTTGTATTTTGATACTTTAGCCACATTGTTTCTTTAAACTTTCATGCCAACAAAGCATCGTTGAATTACATTGAATTAATTAATTAATTAATTAATTAAATTAAGAGTGAGAGCTGAAGCTGAGAAGAGCTTGACAGACAGATGAAAACACCTATGGGTGGGGGAGGTCACACCATGGGTTTTTATGTGGTATGTGCCATTTTGCTACCAGGGTACCCTATTCAGGTGCTTTAATGATGTACTGAATCGATTGTCAGAAGATTATTTAGAATTTTAATAAGCCTTAATCAATTAACTTATTTATCCTATAAAAGCACAATCAAAATATAAGTTAAGATACTAACGTTAATGCTTTTCTTTTCTTTGAAATCTTCAAATCATCATCAATTAAATACTTTGGTTGCAAATCTGATCTGAAAATAACAATCAATTAAAGGCTCACTGTGTAGTTCTGAGCCACCTTCTCCAAAGAAACAGGGCGCAGTATTTCACCTCTAAACTGGCTCAATCTAAATTCATCAATCAAAACCATCAGTTATTAAAAAACAACTGTAGTATTATCCTGTTTATATTTTATATATTGTATTCTAATTTAATCTTTATATTGTGTATTGTATTTGACAGCTATATACCTCTCTTTTCTAGTGTTGATATATTTACATGTGGAGCTTAGATATCAGCTTCTAAGCAAGGTACTTAACCCTGAGTTACTCCAGGGGGACTGTCCCTGTAGTCAGTCCACTGTAATTCACTCTGGATAAGAGCATCTTCTGAATGACTAGGAAAAACCTTGTTTTGAGTTTCAGTTCTTCCAGTCAAATGTTTAGAGCTCAAATAAGCCTGAGGCCACTAACACCCAATCAGCAGTATAACCGTATGTGAGGTAGCCAGAAGTGATGATGATGTATACCTGCGCTAAACTTTGCCTTGACAGCTCTATGCTCTGCACGCTACCTTAAGGCTGAAGGCAGCTTTAGAACTGTAGGGTTTCTTTTAACTAGGGGTTGGTTTTGATACTTTACATTTTCCGATATTCATTTTGATCTGTACCAAAAACTTTTAGAGTTGCAATAATCTGTTTTTGGGCCACATTTGTAATCAGTATGCTGGAAATTACACGTTTGACACATTGTGGCCTTCTTAATGTGTGTATATGAATATGTTAGCAGATAGTTAAAATATACAGACACAAAGCAATTAATCTGGTCACCTGACACATTTTTGCAATGTCAAAAAGGACCTTTTGTTGATTTGTTATGACATATTTAGTCTTCAATGTTGAACTTCAAAGGAGGCGGTCCCGGAATAATGATGCAGTTCAGAAATATTAGTTTTCTTTCTGTCAAGGCAAATGGAAATTGACATTTTTATTTATTGCTATTATTATTTATTATTATTATTAGTGTTATTATATTCATATTCATATTATATGTCTACTTATTCACTAAACTAAACACTTAGCACCTGTCTCGTCTTGCACATTGTGTCGTGCACTTCCACCTCAGGTTGAGTCATCCAGTCAGGTTGTCCTGATCTCAGTCTATCAAACAGTCAACACTCCTGCTGAAACACTAGAAACTTGTTACAAAACCTGCCATCCTCCCCCTGTGATTTACATTCAGCAGTATACTTAAGAAATAGGCTGCTAAGAACCAATCAGATTGCTTGATTTGACATGTCCATTTTATAATGAGGCTTAATCAGCGCTGGACTCTCACCCGTCTAATGAGGCCACCGCCGCTTAACACCTAACAAGACAAATGGAAGCGAGGAAGATGCTGGCTCTGAGTTCATATTTGAAATGGGCCCTTGCTGACTTCAGAGAAAGATAGAAAGAAACCAGTGGTACTAGTTCAGGATGTGTGAATGGAAACATAGCTAGTGTGGTTTTTAGTTTTCAGAGAGTTTACTCCGTCTTAAGAGTGAGATGCTGTTCACACAGTAGCCAGTTTAAGTCAGACTTGAGTAGGCATGAAACTTAATACCTGCTTCAGGTCAGGTTGGGTTCTTGGTCTGCCAAGGTTGTCTATGTCCAGCTAACAACACGGTAGAATACAACCAGACACAATCACAACATTGTGGTTCTCTCTCCTTTCGGCTTTGTTTTGATCTACACCAACTCCTGAGAGAAAGATGTGACTCCGCTTTTACAGCGGGCCATAAAACCAGGTGAGGGGAACTACTCCCTGTGGTTTCCCCTCTCATATTACATGTAGTCATTTCATCCATTGTAATTAGTGCAGTTTTTCATAAATAATGGTGTATGATATCATCTTTCCACATATCAGATCTCTCTCTTCATTCATAGAGAGTTAGAGCAGATCAATCCTAATCCCTTGATCATAATTAACCAGGCAGGCAGGGTGCAGTTATACAGGATCCAGCCACCACTTTATCATGCTGTCTCGTCAATTATTTCCTTTGCTGCCTCTTACACTAATGCATACCCAGTCATTCAACAAATATAAGTTTGTTGCTGAGGATTCAAGGTCCTGTTCTCTTGTCTATCTTTTTATTTTTAGTAAGAGAGGAATTCCCTTTCATCTCACTTTATATGTATTTATTCTCTCATCATCTCTGTCCCCTTTGTACACTCTCACTCTGTTGGTTCACTCCGGACACTGCAAAGGATTCTAAGTTTAAGTGTTAAAAATCACACACACACATACACACACACACACACACACACACACACACACACACACACACACACACACACACACACACACCAGCAGCAGTAGAGAGCACCAACAGCACTCGCCAGGAAAACAACTGTGAGCGTGCGAGTGACCATGTGTATGTTGAGCAGTCATGTCTGACAGGCAGGATGGAGGTTTTGACAAAGCGTCCTTCTTCTCTCCGCAGAGCCCAGTATCAACGTCGCCCACCAGGAAACAGAACAAGAAGACCACGGTCACAGTGAGTGGAGCACCTAACCGGAACTCTTAACTAACCATGAACTCACCCTGGCTCTCTTCTTGAAGGAACACATTTTATACCACAATAAAAGTTTAAAAAAGGAAAAAGCAATTTCCTGCAAGATAGCACAGGTGGGATTAATTTTTTCAGATCAGTTGAGGCCATACAAATATGAATAACATTAATACACATATTAATTACTCCTATGAAATGTTTTTGCTGCTGGTTTTCAGTTGCACAACAGTGTACACAATAGTTACACAGTGAAATCATTATATTCAGCATCTAGGTTCTCAACCTTTTGTGGGCCAGCGCCCCCCATTATCCAGGTCCCTTACCGCCCCCATCAAATAAAATGTAGGCTAATTGTCTCCCCTGAATTTTTATTTTAATTATTATTCTGTTTGTATTATTCTGATTATTATTATTCTTAGTATTTATTATTTATATAACATATTGATTATATTAATTTAGTATTTTAATTCTTATATTTTTATTATTATTAGGCTGCTATATTATATTATTATAAAAACTCAAATTCTCTGAGATTGAAGTTGCATAATAACATTTCTAAATAATAATAAATATTATATTATTAAAAATATGTTTTGTTGTTGTTTTTACCTTCAATTGACCTAATACGCCAGTTACCCAGGGAGCAAACAAAGACATTTTATTCAGGAGTGTTAAACAAATGCAACGGTAAGAAGTTTGAGATTCAAACTTTAATCTGTGTCATAGACCTCAGCCAATCAGAAACGGGTAAGACATTCAAACTTTAATTGGTGTTAAACACAGCAGTCTCAGAAATGCGAAACAATTTGCACTCTTAAGTGTTCTAACGATAAATAGCAGCCAACAAAGGAACAAGTCTGAGGCGCTGCCCCTCCAACGGAACCCCCTGAAATTCAGTTGTTTTTAAAAATACAGTTAGGTCCATAAATATTTGGACATTGACACAATTTTCATAATTTTGGCTCTGTACACCACCACAATGGACTTGAAATTAAACAATCAATATGTGCAGACTTTCAGCTTAAATTTGAGGGTATTTACATCCAAATCAGATGAATGGTGGAGGAATTACAACACATTTTATACGTGGTATCCCCTTTTTAAGGGACCAAAAGTAATTGGACAAAGTAACATAATCATAAATCAAACTGTCACTTTTAATATTTGGTTGCAAATCCTTTGCAGTCAATGACAGCCTGAAGTCTGGAACCCATAGACATCACCAGACCCTGGTGATGCTCTGCCAGGCCTCTACTGCAGCTATCTTCACTTCCTGCTTGTTCTTTGGGCAGTTTCCCTTCAGTTTTGTCTTCAGCAAGTGAAATGCAAGCTCACTTGGATTCAGGTCAGGTGACTGACTTGGCCATTGCAGAACATTCCACTTCTTTGCCTTAAAAAACTCTTTGGTTGCTTTTGCAGTATGCTTTGGGTCATTGTCCATCTGCACTGTGAAGCGCCTATGAGTTCTGAAGCATTTGGCTGAATATGAGCAGATAATATTGCCCGAAACACTTTAGAGTTCATCCTGCTGCTTTTGTCAGCAGTCACATCATCAATAAATACAAGGGAACCAGTTCCATTGGCAGCCATACATGCCCACGCCATAACACGACCACCACCATGCTTCACTGATGAGGTGGTGTGCTTTAGATCATGAGCAGTTCCTTCCCTTCTCCATACTCTTCTCTTCCCATCATTCTACAAGTTGATCTTTGTCTCATCTGTCTATTGGATGTTGATCCAGAACTTTACAGGCTTTTTTAGATGCGTTTTTAGCAAACTCTAATCTGGTCTTCCTGTTTTTGAGGCTCACCAATGGTTTACGTAGTGTGGTGAACCCTCTGTATTTACTCTGGTGAAGTCTTCTCTTGATTGTTGACTTTGACACAGATACACCTACCTCCTGGAGAGTGTTCTTGATCTGGCCAACTGTTGTGAAGGGCTTTTCCTTCACCAGGAGAAGAATTCTTCTGTCATCCACCACAGTCGTCTTCCATGGTCTTCAAGATCTTTTGGTGTTGCTGAGCTCACCAGTGCGTTGTTTCTTTTTAAGAATGTACCAAACAGTTGATTTGGCCACACCTAATGTTTTTGTTATTTCTCTGATGGGTTTGTTTTGATGTTTCGGCCTAACGATGGCTTGCTTCACTGATAGTGACAGCTCTTTAGACTTCATATTGAGAGTTGACCTCAACAAATTCCGAAAGCAAATACCACACTTGAAATCAACTCTAGACCTTGTATCTGCTCCTTGTAAATGAACTAATGAGGAAACAACACACACCTGGCCTGCAGCCAACAGATTCAACATCACTGCTGCTGTTGATACCAATATTATTAAGAGCAATCTTTGGATACCCATTGTGCTGATTGCTGCGGGCCAAAGTAGAACTTCAGAGTATTGAGGGAGAGAGCTGAACGATGAATCCTAGAAAGCTTTGTGTTTGTGCGTGTGTGTACGTGTGTGTGTGTCTCAGGTTGTGGCATGTTGATACATATTGAGCAGCAAAATAGGTCATTCAATTATTTGAAACCTGGGATTTAAAGGTTGAATTTGTCAATGGAGTGGATGGTGTCTCAGGGGCTGGATTTAAGGTGGTTAAAAAAATCGAGTGCTCTCATTCGATTTAATCTACATGCATTTGTTGGTGTTTTTATGTGTACGCGTAAAATATATCTGCAGAGTTCTGCATGTAAAGACTCTGTTGATTCTGATGACTGAGTGGAAACCATACTTCATTACCATACAGCGCAATGGGCCCGATGACACTATCAAATATTTTAAGCCAGATTTTAATTGGAATTTGTCTCTTAATTGCATTTAGAGCTCTTCAAGCTTTTTCTTTTACTGCATTCACTGCCCTGTTCAAACTTCCTGATGCTATTGTGGTTAAACCAAGGTATGTATAGCTCATACTACGTTTGATGATATGGTTATTTATGGTTAACTGGTATTCCTGTGGCGTTTTTGAAAAATCATGACATTCTTCATATTTACTGCCAGGGCCCAGTTCTTGCAGTACTTTTCGACTCTGTCCAGCTGTTGCTGTAGTCCTTGTTCAGTAGGAGACAGTAGAACAAGGTCATCAGCATAAAACAGAAACTTCACCTCTCTATATAGGAGGGAGAGGCCATTGATCCAACTGAACATTTACATGGGGGAGCTGGGATGTGTGGATGTATCAGGAGGTGCGGAGAGTTGTTGGGCTAGGTGCAGAGCAGAGAGGGTGGGTCTGGGACACTTGCAGGGAGAGTCCGTGTCTCTGTACTTATTGTGGGCACTGATAATAGTTGGTCTGTCAGGTGTTGGACTTGCTTGGTGAAGGTGCTTACTCCATTCTCAGCACATTCCTGCCAGATGAGAGGCACAGAAACTCTGGGGATGATGCCCCGGATGCTGAGTTAGTAAAATACATTTAAGGAACATGAATGCATACAGATAGAGAGGGTATTGGGCACTCATCGTCTTCACTGTAGATGGAATCAGTGAAAAATATGAGGTTGTTTTTCTTCCTTGCTTCTTTTTGTTGGGCATAGTTAGTGAAGAGGACCTCTGGGTGTTCCCACAGTGTTCTGCTTGTGTTTCTTCCTAGCTTTTACACTTTTACATTCTCTCATACAATCTCTCTGCTCTCTTCTTTGACAGCTGTGATGTTCTTATCTGCCTGCTGGACAGTTTCCATGACGACCACTTGTTTTGTTCCGAGGGAAGCTAGGCTAATTGTTAGCCTTTCTAGCCTATAAACACTTAAATTTTTTTTTCTTCTTATCTTTATAAAATAATTCACAAATAATAATCTTTCGCTCCCTTCTTCAGTACAGCTCCTGGCACCTCTTTCTCTATTTCTGTCGATCAATGAGCTACATGACAAAGATTTTAATTTGGAAATGATAAAATGTTCTCTTAATTGCAATTAGAGCTTTTTCTTTTAGTGATTTCACTGCCATGTTGAAACCTCTCTCTCTCTCTCTCTCTCTCTCTCTCTCTCTCTCTCTCTCTCTCTCTCTCTCTCTCTCTCTCTCTCTCAGATTAACTGTGTGACGTTCCCGTCGCTTGCATGCATCCCGGAGCAACAGCTGCTGAAACCAAACGAATGGAGCTACTGTGACTTCTTCTGGGTAAATTCACCTCGGCATTTAAGAGACAAAAAATGTGTCGTCTACTGTCCCTGAGCACAACTTACCCAAAATAAAGAGTTTTGGTTATGTTCATCTGTTCATAAACACGTACATTCTCTCTGGACTGGAGGGTGCTCCACAAAGCGATATATTTTGTTTTTGTTTTGTGTCTGCACTATAGGAAGATTAAAAAGAGTTGCGAGCAACGTCTCTCCCTCTCTCTCTCCCTTATCTTAAACCTTATCAAGTTAGTTTTCACAAATACGTTTGTTTTCTGTGAAATAAGCAAGTGACCTGTTTTGACCCCCTCAGAGAATCAAAATCAAGAACTGTTAAGAACCGAAATCGATAGGCAGAAATGGAACCGGAACCAGAATTGTTAAAATCCAAATGATACCCAACCCTAGGGTCAAATCAAGACCAGTACGCTAACACCAAACAAGTGTAAGCTTATTAGAATAATGAGCAATCAAAAAAAGAAAAAAAGAACATCCTTTCAAAAGGTGATTGTTCTGTTGACATTGCTGCTTGCCCCACTAAATAGACATCTTGAGTCTAAATGAAAACAACACAGGATCCTTTTCATCTTTCAACAAGACTCCATATTTATCTCATACTGCTTATCCTGCATGCTGATCAACGCATCAGCTGGAGTGCAGTGAGCCAACTGGCCTCTGCTGCTCTGTTTGGACATCTTCCACCCCTGCAGTGTAATCTCTACCCGATGTGGTGTTTGGCTCTAACACACTGTAGTCATGCACACGTAGGTGAGAACATAGTGGAAGGAAAGAGTGAGTTGGGAAAGTGGACACCAGAGCCAGGGAGTGGCAGGACAGTCAATCTCAAACCTCTAGGTTTTGATCTCTGTTTTCAAGAATTTATGAGCTTAATAATCCATTTGTTTACATTCTCTTTCTGCATTATTTAGATTTTTTAAAACATCATGTAAACAAAAAACACATTATTGGAATTACTGAAATTTTGTATAGCTTGAATTCTGAAGAGAATTCTGAAGTCGAAACCTTGTTTCAGGGCCATGTGTAATAATAGTACATCTACATGAAATATTTCATATGGAAAAAATGCTGTGACAGAGGGCTTAAATTAAATATTCTTAGTCATAGCGGAGAATTCTTGAATTCAAAAGGATTTAATTAAAACTGCCTGAAACTGGTACTGACACAAAGTTTCACGGGGTTATGAGTTCCACGGGTTAATATTTATGTCTACTTGGGGACAGTGAAACAAATTGAAAACACAACTATGACTTATTATCACCTAATAAAGAATTTCAAGACATTGAGCATTAGCAATTATTTGTCCACATGACAAATTCACTATTAATATTCATTTTAGCTCTCTTTTGTTATTCATAAACTACAGAGGGAAATATCTGTCTCTTTAGCTGCCAAATGCTCCGATATTTTCTGAAAAAAGTGAAATAAATAATATTGAAATAATTTAGTGGAGCAGTATGTGAGAACACAAATGTCCAATTTATTCGAGCAGACCTTAAATAGTTTACAAAACAAAACAATGAGCTGAAAGAAACTAAAATACACAGGTACAAAATGATTTTGCAATTGCTAAACTTGCACAAATAAGATGGGTAATACTCACAGCACCTCAAAGGGGTGAAATACAACCCTAACTGCGTTGCCAAGCAAATAGAGTCTCACTGCTCCTGGGCTATTTGCATGTATTTACATTAGGTAACAAGCAGACATTTGGTGCAAAATTGTTTATATTCTTTCTATGCAAATGGGCCTCATTGCAAAACCAGTCCAATTGTCCAAATATCAGCGCAGTTACAGAGACATTTTAGTGTCGTCAGAGAGTTGGTGGTAACTGGAGTGCATTTATAAGGGGGGACTTCCCACAAGGATACACTGGAAAGCACAAGGAAGAACGAAGAGAAGGAGGCCGCCGCTCTGGAGGCCGGCCAGGAGGCAGCTGGGGAAGAGCTGTGGTCTCGAGAGGCAGCAGGGGGACATCTGGGGTCTCAAGAGGCCGCAGGGGGAGAGCTGGGTCTCAAGACGCAGGGGGAGCACTGGAGCCTGTCGCGGCCCGGCAGCAGGAATGGAGGGCTTTCGCGGCCCGGCAGCAGGAACGGAGGGCTGTCGCAGCCCGGCAGCAGGAATTGAAGACCGGGAGGTGAAAAGACTCCTTTTCAGAGGCCTGGGAGTCCTCTGCACACTCCGAGGACCTCCCAGGGCCAGGCGAGTGCCCAGAAATGGCTCAGGGGGAAGGATCGGCGGGGTTAGACTGGCAAAGTGGGGTGTCCACAAAGTCCTTGAGCCATTCGGGAAAAAACTCTTCAGTCCCTGCTTCTTAGCAATGTCCTCTTTTGCTAAACGTAGCGCAGCCTGCCGTATCCTCCAACAGGGTCTCCCTTAAACTCCCTAAAAATACTAATTAAAGTGTATGCTAAATCATAGATCTCCTCGTCCCCAACGTCTGCTGGTTCCATAGTTGGTCTGTTCGTACTGTCACGGTGGAGAAAAGGTGAGGACCCAAATGCAAAAAGAGAGCTTTATTCAAAAAGCTTACATTTATCGATTATCTGGGTTGAAAACAACATCACTATTAAGAACAAGTATCCCTTGCCCCTCATCAATTCAACCTTCGAGCCATTACATGAACCTACCGTCTTCTCCAAGCTCGCTTACCATTTGGTCCACATACGGCAGGGGGATGAGTGGAAGACGGCATTCAACACCCCCCTTGGTCATTTTGAATACCTCGTGATGCCATTTGGACTCACCAATGCTCCCGCCGTTTTCCAGGCTCTAGTGAACGAGGTCCTCCAAGACCTGCTGAATTGTTCTATATTTGTTTATCTGGATGACATTCTGATTTTTTGCAGCACTTTGGACATGTACAACACGTGCAACAAGTTCTCCAAAATAAATTGTTTGTGAAGGCCGACAAATGCAAGTTTCATGTGGACTTCCTGTGATACATTATCGAGAGGGGACATGTCAGGACGGATCCAGAGAAGGTTCAAGCAGTGGCCCCAACCTACCAGTCGGAAGCAGCTTCAGCGTTTCTTGGGTTTCGCCAACTTCTATCGCCGGTTCATTAGGGACTACAGCCGTGTTGCCGGACCTCTCAATCAACTCACATCCCCGGCAGCATCCTTCTCATGGACTCCTCAGGCTGAGGCTGCATTTACAGAGCTGAAAAGACGGTTTACGTCAGCTCCAGTCCTCATTCATCCCGACCCAGCTATGGAGTTTATCATCGAGGTGGATGCCTCCAAGGGAAGTCAAACGGTATGTAAGGGTATTCTGTCCCAACGCACTACCACGGACCAGAAGCTCCATCCTTGCGCGTTTTTCTCCAGACGCCTGTCTGGAGCTGAACAGAACTACGACGTCGGCAACAAGGAACTACTCGCGGTTAAGCTGGCGTTTGAGGAGTGGAGACACTGGTTGGAGGGGACCGAGCAGCCGTTCATCGTCTGGACGGATCACAGAAACCTGGCTTACATACCATCCGCCAAGAGATTAAATTCCCGCCAAGCTTGCTGGGCATTGTTCTTCGGCAGGTTCAATTTCACAGACTTTTGGTCCAGGTTCCAAGAACGATAAACCTGATGCTGTGACCAGACAGTCTTCCATTGACCAGGATTTGGCCGCTCCTGATACTATTGTTCCATCTTCCAGCATAGTGGGCGTCGTTACGTGGGAGATAGTGGGAGTTATCAGGAATGCTCAAAAGGATCAACTTGATCCTGGTAATGGTCCTAATAACCGTCTGTTTGTTCCCGATTCTGTGCGCTCCCAGGTTCTTACATAGGTTCATGCCTCTGTTAGTCTTTTCTCTGGCTATCATCTACAGACTAATGTGCAGACGGAGCGGGCCAACCAAGACCTGAGGACCATGCTGCGGTGCGTCACAGCTCAGAATCCCTCTTCCTTTGCGGTGATTGCGGTGCCCTCAGTCCAAGTTCATCTGCATCGCTGCAGGAAGATTTCGAAGAATGCCCGCTCGGCTCTGCTGAGGACCACGGAACGTAACCAACGTGGCCCGTGTGTGTGGTCCTGATGTGGTAGTGCAGGAGCTAATTTGGTTTGTGGATTGAGGGGGGGCGGTGATCGAGAATGGGATATTTGATATTTGAATATTGAATGATTGAATGAGTTGATTTCCGGGGGTGTGGCGTGGAGGCACTATTGTGGGTCGATGCGGGTCACATTGAAGGGTAGTGATAAAAAATTATTTTATTTCAAAAAGTAGGAAAGGAAAAATTAAAATAGGAACTTGTGATGTTAAATATATAGAGTTTTATTATTTTAAGCACTTTATTTTAATGTAATTGTACAAATGAAAAATATGTAAATAAAGTGTTTTTTGAAAAATCAAAATAATGTCTGTCTCTCTCTCTCTATATCTCCGTCTGTCTCTTTCTGTCTCTCTGCCTCTCTTTCTTTCTTTCTCTCTCTCTCAACTGAAAATGTTACCTACTATACCTTTAATCAATCAATGGACTTAAATAAATAAATACATTATTCAGTGATAACTACATCATATGCATCATATCAGAGAGGGATTTGCCTGATTGTGTGTTAATGCTTCACTTAATGCATTACTTTTTCCCTGCATGCAGCCGGTGGTTTATTTGCTCAGGGTGTGATGTCCTCCTGTTTGTTGATAAGTGTTTGTTTGTTCAATGTGTTTTTCGTGTGCTTGCTGTGTTTATCTCGTAGACTGATAAGAAGGATTCCCAGGGCAACGACTGCATCACAGGATTTGAGGTTTTGCTACAAAAACAGCTGAAGGGGAAACAAATGCAGAAAGAGATGGCAGAGTTCATACGAGAAAGGTATCAGATGTTCATCAGCCATCTTTTTTTCACACTTCATCCTCAGGTTACCATGAAAACCAGAAAATTGTCATTAGAACAAACCATTTCCTCTTTCATACATCATGTGTTGCACAACACAGGAAAGGCGCATGAAAGAGTCCGATTGCGTAAAGACTGTGTGGTAATAAAACTATCTACTTCCCTCTCAGGATAAAGATAGAAGAGGAGTATGCCAAGAATCTCTCCAAGCTCTCCCAGATCCCTCTAGCAAGCCAGGAAGAAGGGTGAGTGAATGAGAAAGACAAACTCCTCTCATAGAGTAGCTAGATCAACATTAAAAAATAAAAAGGCTACATGTCAACACTTGGAAAATAAGTCCAAGTGTGCAGTCGCTTAAAATGTGGGAAAATATATAAATGGCTGCAATGGCACATTGCTAATTATCAAGCAAGAATGTCACCTGTTTTTTTTCACCGGTTCCAGCTTCTCAAATATGAGAACGTCTTTTTATGGTTTTATATCATTGTAACTATAATGTTATGTAATGTTTTTGACTGTTCCCTCAATATGCTCTTATGCACTCTTATTTTGGTGCACTTCTTATTTGTTACTATCTGTGCCGCGGTGTGCACAACATAAAGACATAATGCGGCAAATTTGATCGGCCAAAAAGATTGGATATATGACACCGGTCGCAGATAATTTTCGATCATCTCACAACTGGCTGGTTTTGACTGGTGGCCGAACGATCAGTGCATCTCTAGTGATTATTGCTTTTAGGTATTTACCAGTGTTATTGCCAGGCTGACATTCAGCTGAAGGCTAGGGCTAATGGACAGTTTTGGAACTTACTCACAGAGGAAAAGTACCCAAACATGAGGAAATGTGCTACTTCCCTGACTGCATTATTTGGCTCTACTTATTTATGCGAGTCAGCCTTTTCCCACATGAAGATTATCAAATCCAAGTACCGATCCAAGAGGACTGATGGTTTTTTGATGCTACATCAACAGGCTCTTTGATGCAAAGAGTAGTGCTCAAATGTGCTTGATTAGGCTGGTCCAATCTGTACTTACTACTGGCTGGGTAAAATCTGAAACTCTATTGTGTTATTGTTGACTCTGTTCAAGTTCTCTTTGTGTTGGCCTGTCCAACTCAAACAAAAACTTACACCATCCCCCCTGAACCCACCGACCAGCTCCAGACCACCAGCATCCCCCTCCCCCACCTTAAAAGTGCCATCTTTATTCTAGAAATGAGCATTAACAGGCTGATACAGAATCTCAGTAAAGCATCCAGTACAAACTTTGCCTCACCCTTCACTTTAGAAATACTGTTCTGATCAGCTGTCTCTGATGGTCAGAGACATCTTTATCACCTTACTGGAGACATGCCACATGCCTGCTTCAAAACCTCAACCATCATCCCCAAAAAACCAAGGATCACAGGACTTAACGACAATAGACCCGTCGCCCTGACCTCTGTGCTTATGAAGTCTTTTGAGCGTCTTGTCCCACATTAAAACCCACACCAACCCACTCCAGATTGCCTACAGAGCCAACAGTTCTGTAGACATCAACATTGCCCTCATATGCTCCAACACCTGGAACCTACGTCAGGTTCCTATTTGTGTACTTCAGCTCTGCCTTCAATAGCATCATCCCTTCTCTGCTGAAGGACAAGCTCACCAAGCTGCACGGGCTAGGAAGAGACGCTCTAGACCTGTCCTTCCATCCATCGTAATGGGAAATGTCCGTTCTCTTCCCAATAAGATGGACGTGCTAGCGGCGCTGACCCGGCACCAGAGGGAATACCGGGAGTGTAGCATCATGCATCATCAGAGACTTGGCTATTTGCCGCTACTGCCGCCAGAATTCTCACATGTTATTGTGATAGCGCCATAGCTGCTGGGGTCTTGAGGGGAAGCTGGGGAACAGCTGGGGTCTGCAGCGGTCCGGCATCAGCTGGAGCGGATGTCTGCAGAGATCTGGCAGCGGGGATGGGGGTCTACGGAGGTTCGGCAGCAGGAACTGGAGTCTGTCGCGGCCTGGCAGCAGAAACAGGAGGCTGTCGCGGCCCGGCAGCAGAAACAGGAGAATGTCGCGGCCCGAAAGCAGGAACTGGAGGCTGTCGCGGCCCAGCAGTGGAAACAGGGGGCTGTCGCGGCCCGGCAGCGGAAACAGGGTGCAGTCGCGGTTGTCTGCCGTGGTCTGGGTCTCTTGCGCCAAGACCTGGAAGTCCCCTGGAGACTCAGAGGACCTCCCAGGGCCAGGCGAGTGCTCAGGGACTGGGATATATACACAGACACTAAACGAGGGGAACAAGACACAGCTGGGGAGAGAAACTAAAACACAAGGGCAAGGTGAACGGACACAGGAGGAACAAATCAACAATCACAGAGTGAAAACACACAGACAGGAAGTACACTAGACATGACATAAGGGGGAGTGAACACTTCAAAATAAAACAGGATATACAAAATCACGATCATGACATCTTCTACAGAGACTGGAACATTATGTTGGCATAAAAGGAACCGCACTAAGCTGGTTCAAATCCTATTTATCTGAGCGATCTCAATTTGTACGTGTTAACGATAAATCCTCCATGACAGCCAAAGTCGGTCTTGGAGTTCCGCAGGGTTCTGTACTTGAACCAATTCTATACACCTTATATATGCTTCCTTTGGGCAATATTATAAGGAACCACTTTATAAACTTTCATTGTTATGCGGATGATACCAATTATATCTATCAATTAAACCAGACGAAACCAATCAATTGGCTAATGACATAGAAGCTCTGGATGGCATTAATTTGGCCTCCAGCACCACCGTAAGGAATCTTAACGTTATCTTTGATCAAGATCTGTCTTTTAACTCCCACATAAAACAAATCTCAAGGACTGCCTTCTTTCATCTACGTAACATTGCAAAAATAAGACACATCCAGTCTCAAAATGATACAGAAAAACTAATACATGCATTTGTTACTTCAAGGCTGGATTACTGCAACTCATTGTTATCAGGTTGTCCCAAAAAGTCGCTTAAGACTCTGCAGCGGAACGTGTATTGACAAGAACAAGGAAACGGGATCATATTACTCCAGTATTAGCTGCTCTGCACTGGCTCCTGGTAAAATACAGAATAGAATTCAAAATCCTTCTCCTGACTTACAAAGCAATTAATGGTCAGGCTCAAGCATATCTTTAAGATCTCATAGTACCTTATAAACCAACTAGAGCATTGCGCTCCCAGACTGCAGGGTCACTTGTTCCTAGAGTATCTAAGAGTACACAGGGAGCCAGAGCCTTCAGCTATCAAGCTCCTCTCCAGTGGAACCAGCTTCCAGTTTGTGTTCGGGAGGCAGACACCCTCTCTCTCATTTAAGAGCAGGCTAAAGACTTTCCTTTTTGATAAAGCTTATAGTCAGGGCTGGCTCAGGTTTGGCTTGGATCAGCCCCTAGTTATGCTGCTTAGGCTTAGACTGGCGGGGGACACCTCCCTGCTCTTCTCCTTCTCTTCCGCTCTCCTCCTTCTCTTTCTCTGTCCTCCCCTCCCTCTCTCTTCTTCTCCCTCTCTATCTGTATGTATTTATGTAAATGTATGTTACTAACTCATCATCCGGTGCATCATCCCTGGAGTTTCTGTGTCTCATGTGGCAGGTTGCCACTGATAAAGTTTACGTCAGGATCAGGAATCGTGGCTGCACCTGCTGCCCTGGTCCTGCTGGACTCCGGGAAGCCTTTTTGACATTTTCTTGGATTCATCCATACTTTCTCTTTTTTCAACACAACATAATTTCTGTCAAATGTTGTATTTGTACTATGTTGTTTATCCTGTACACACGACATCTATTGCACGTCTGTCCATCCTGGGAGAGGTATCCCTGCTCAGTTCCTCTCCCTGAGGTTTCTTCCATTTTTCCCCCCTTTAATTGTGGGGTTTCCTTTAGGAAGTTTTTCCTTGTGCGATGCGAGGGTCAGAGGGTGTCGTAACGTGTACAGTCTGTAAAGGAGGAGACAAATGTATAATTTGTGATATTGGCCTATATAAGCAAATTTGATTTGATTTGATTTTAAGAAGAGCCTGGAGAGGCTGGTCCTTGGCTAACCCTAACCCTGGGTGACAAGCTGTAGCGCTCAGGCGTGGACCATAACCTTTCTAATTACACTACCTTGTCAAACACACCTTATGCTTATGCTTGCTTATGGTAGCTAATGTTAGGTATTATTAGCAAACAGTCAGTTTGCTAACTTTATAACTCTGCTTGGCCTACTGTGGTGCTACACATGTGGGGTTTGTACACTTTATTTTGCATTCTAAACATTAATATCAGACCAGGAAAGTGGGTGAACTCCCTCCCCCGTGTACATGCATATACAATAACTCCTCTTCATATTAGCATGGTAATAGAGAGTGTAATGGAGTTATCCCATATAGAATCCAGATAATGCCATCCAACTCAGTCTGCCCACACCCAGAAAAGTGCAACACAATGCTTTCACTATTCTCTCCCTCAGGTCAGCTCTGTTGTCTGACTGGACAATTGTTGTTTTGTTGGTCAGTTCCTACCATCTGCAGCCCAGAACCAGCCGTCTATTTATTCCTGAATTTACCATTTGTTCGGTAGAGATGTGGCCGTGACCACTTTTAATGCTACTCAGTTCTGTTGGATGAAAGAAAAACATGGCAGGAGATTTTTTTTCCCTGAGATACACAATTTTGTTGGCAATTGCTTGCCTGTCCCTAGGAACTGTGATACTGTGGATACATGAGAGATGCCATTTACACTGCTTCAACTTTTGCAGCTCAGGATCATGAGGTTATCTTTCCTCTAGCTCAGGGGTGTCAAGGTCAATTACGGAGAGGACCTCAATTATGAACTAGTCATAATTATAATAATATAATTATTACACAATGTGCCTCGACTAACTTAATTTTAAAATCACAATATAAGCCTTCTCAGTGTTATTGCCCACAGCTGGCCATATCATCTGTTGAACTGGATGTGGACCTCAAGCTAGATTTACTGCTTACTTGTGTATCCGTGAACTTTGGCACCGGCTCTGCTGCCCCCCCACCCCTTTCTCCGATACTTTGTGCCCTCCCTACATGTCTTTATGTAAAAGTGTGTGTGGTCCTTTCTTGTGAGATATTAAACACACTGCTTCTTATCGGTACTTAGGACACTGGGGGAGGCTTGGGCCCAGTTAAAGAAGAGCCTGGCAGACGAAGCGGAGGTTCACCTAAAGTTCTCCTCAAAGGTAATTCATCACACTTTTCTCCACCTCAGCTGCAACCTGCCTGATGCCCATACCTAAAATTATGTTTCTGTGTGACCTCTGTAAGATCCCTTCTGTATAAATGAAGACATCTCTGTGGGACAGAGCTGCTCAGGCTTGTGTAAAGAGCAGGTTTATTCCACATCTGCATTAATTACAAAGGACAGACGGTAGAATGGTCATCTGTGTGGACAAATAGAAAATCCTTTGTTGCTTTTTTAGATTACAGTAGGTTTACATTTCTGAATATCTATACTCTGTACAATACATTGACGCAGTGGTTTAAATGTAAATGAAATAAATGAAAACAAAACAAAAAGTCCATCCATCGCTTATCCGGGGTCGGGTCGCGGGGGCAGCAGCTCCAGTAAGGAACTCCAATCTTCCCTTCTCCGAGCCACATCCTCCAGCTCCGACTGGGGGATCCCGAGGCGTTCCCAGGCCAGTGAGGAGATATAATCTCTCCACCGAGTCCTGGTTCTTCCCCGGGGAAGGGCGTGTTAGTCGGATTCAGGAGTTCCTCAAAGTTCTCCTTCCACCGCCCGATATCCTTCTCAGTCAAAGTCAGCAGGGTCCCACCCTTGCTGTTCACAGTTTGGATGGTTCCCCGCTTCCCCCTCCTGAGGTGCCGGATGGTTTTCCAGAAGCACCTTGGTGCCGACCGAAAGTCCTTCTCCATAGCTTCTCCGAACTTCTACCACACCCGCTGCTTTGCCTCTGACACGGCAGAGGCTTCCGCCCTTCTACTCCTTCGGTACCCTGCAACTGTTTCCGGAGTCCTCCTGGATAACATAACCCGGAAGGATTCCTTCTTCAGTCGGATGGCTTCCCTGACCACCGGGTTTCGAGGGTTACCGCCCCCTTGAGGCACCTTGAGACCACAGCTCATCACCGCAGTTTCAGCAATAGAGGTTTTGAACATCGCCCACTCAGGTTCAATACCCCCAACCTCCACAAAAAGTCCTTCTCTTAAAATGTGTGAGAAGAAAATACAGAAAAAAAATCAATTTGACCTTTTTCTTTTGTATTTGTCAATTCATAACAACAATTATTCCATTACAACAATGTACAGAAAGTAAACATTTGAAAACGCCTCATCTGCATGTTTAACACTTTGCTACAATATACTGTAACATACCTGCATTTATGACAAAGGACAGAGTCTGAAGTTAATTGCCATTGTTTTGGCCACAGACTTTCACAGACACAGACTTTTGCCTAGTGCCTCTGTTGCTTTTGAAGATTACCCATAATCCTTTGCTATTAATACTGCAGGTATACATTTACAACAGCAGTTGGTGTAGTAGTCCTATTTAATGGGATTTAACCTGAACCTTTGCAACTATGTTACACATGCATATCTGTGAAGATTAAATGTGAAGCACATTTCCAACACATCAATTATAAATTATTCACATTAATTTGACTGTCCCATAAACAACCAAAGTACCAACTGTACGTTAGAAGTTATCTGTAACTAGGTAATGTATTTATTTGCTCTAGATCTATTATTGTCCACTCACATCTTTGCATTTACTTTATATTCAATCCTGCATCTCTAAATTTCCCCTTGTGTTCAGTCTCTGAACATAACAAAAGCATAAATGAGAGCTATGATGGCTAACATCTGTGTGAATGATCAAAAGTTCAGATGATGTGCAGTCTGGCACCTTATATGGCAGCATTAGTGAATAAATACTTGGGTGAGTTTTGACATATAGTGCAACACTAGAAAGGCGCTATAATAATGCAAGTGCATTTACCATATAAAACATTTATTTTGACAAAGTTAATCGACTCGAGAGGCGGAGGGATCGCCGGGGACTCGAGAGGCAGAGGGATCGCCGGGGACTCGAGAAGCGGAGGGATCGTCGGGGACTCGAGAGGCGGAGGGACCGCAGGAACTGGGGTCTCGAGAGACAGCAGGGGGACAGCTGGGGTCTCGAGATTCGAGGGGAGCACAGGGGCTGGGGTCTCGAGAGTCAAGGGGAGAACAGGGGCTGGAGTCTCGAGAGTCAAGGGGAGCACAGGGGCTGGAGTCTCGAGAGTCAAGGGGAGCACAGGGGCTGGAGTCTCGAGAGGCAGCTGGGGAACAGCTGGGGTCTTGAGAGGCAGCTGGGGAAGAGCTGTCTGCGGAGGTCCGGCAGCAGGAGCGGGAGTATGCGGCGGTCCGGCAGCAGGAACGGGTGTCTGCGGAGGTCTGGCAGCAGGAACGGAAGTCTGCGGAGGTCTGGCAGCAGGAATGGGGGTCTGCGGAGGTCTGGCAGCAGGAACGGGGGTATGCGGAGGTCCGGCAGCAGGAATGGGGGACTGGGAGCCGACCTGACCCACGGCCAAATTGCCTTCTTAGAGGCCTGAAGGCCCTCTGAACACTCAGAGGACCTCTCAGGGCCAGGTGAGTACCCAGGAATGGGTCAGGACTTGGAGCAGGAGGAACAGGGTCAGTGGGTCAGGCAAGCTGGCAGGAAGGCAGACTGATTGCTGAGGTCGATAAAATCCCTGATATTCCCAGGCAGAAGAGTCATCAATCAGGGCTTCTCAGCCGCCTTCCTGTGGGCTTTCTGAAGCACCGCCTGTCTGTCCTCCTCACAGGTGGCTCCCTCCCATTGCCCAAAACAGATGATCAATGGAATGTACCACGCATATAAATCATCATCTTCCAGGAGTGAAGTGAAACTTCAAAATAAAACAGTAAACAGAAAACCAAGATCATAACAGAGTTACCTGCTCCAAAGAAATAATGGGCAGTATTTCACCTCTAAACTGGGTCCATACAATCTGTAATTTTTATATTATAGTTTAGTAGTAGTAGTAGTTTGACATATTTATTGTATTAATTTATTGTATTAATTTATTCTTTATATTGTGTAAGAATACCAAAATTCAACCAAACTGCTGAAACTATGACAGCCTGTCAGAAAACTCTGCTGTCTGATAATCTTCACGTGGGGCTGATCATCTGTGTTTACTGGAGCACTAATGTTAATCGGGGCTGTAGTCTGTGTAACATTACGTCAGTTTGTTTATCGGACTAAATCCAAAGTGGCAATAACTAGAAAACAACCCGCATATTCATCTCGTCTTCCCGGTGGCACAGCAACCAGGAGCAGCACGCTGGGGAGGAGAGGTGTTGGCCTCGGTCAGACGGAAACTCCCTGTTGCTGCCGTTAAACCGTTACACCGGTCCAGCAGCCCGCTGTGAGCAGGCACTGGGGTTTGTTCTGGCTGATCTGAAGTCTGATTGAGCCTCCGTCAGCGATCAAAGAGACTTGAGTTCAGCCAGCACAAGCCCCAGCCCTGCAGTCACAGCGGGCTGCTGGACCTGTGTAACGGCAGCAACAGGGAGTCTGCAGTTCCACTGTGCTGTAGCTGAACTCCAGCTAACTGCTAACTGAAGCTACGGTGATTCCCGGGGCTGCCGACAGCTATACAAGGTTTTTTTCATTTCTGCCACTTTGAATGTAATCTATTAAACAAACTATAAAACAGGAACATGGCTGTAATATTTACAAGAGTCAGGCAGCTGTACTTCTTCTCCCTCTGTACTGAGGGCAGACTGGAGCTACAGTGACTCACTATCACCTCTAGAGGCACAAGTGGTATTACAGACTGGACGGAGCGTCGCTAGTCAGTTAGCATGCTAACTTCAGTAGATATCTCTGCAACACAACACATAGATGTCTTTAACGTAACATCAACACTTACCTCTTCACATTCTGTTGATAATGTTAGTTAATGGTTTAATAAGTTTAAATTCTGGCATATCTTACACATTGAACCTTGTATAAGTAGTATTACTTAAAGTCCTGTAGTCTACATATTACAGATTTTGGTAAACCTTATTAAATAAAGCTCTTAGGAGGAAAATGGCTGCTAAAGCAAATGAAACATCTCACTATTGGAGACACTGTGTTCAAATTCCCATTATGACACCTTTCATTATTTTCTGCTGGTCAGTATTGAATTATTGGTTGTTTTTGTTTTGAGAAGCTCCAGAGTGAAGTAGAGAAGCCTTTCCTGACCTTCAGGGAGAACTTTAAGAAGGATATGAAGAGGTTTGACCATCACATCGCTGACCTACGGAAGCAGCTGGTTGGCCGCTATGCAGCGGTGGAGAAGGTACACATGAGCACATACATAGCACAGCAACATTAATTAGTAACACAGTTCTGACCTTCCAGCAGCAGGATTTCAGCAGATGGCTGTTTGCTGTCCCTGGAATGTTTCCTGCTTTTTATATGTACAATGGAAATCAATTGGCTGAGTCTCACATCATCTGTCAAATCTGAGACAAAACAGTTTATCTCTGATAAACTAATTGGATGGACAATTGAAAGGACGGGAAATAAGATTCTGGCTATGTTGGCTAGATGATGGATAGATACTGAGACCACATTATCACAATGATGTATGGAAGCAGACTACAGTCAACATTATAATAGCAACATACTTTTTATCACTTTAATTAGAATGATTGTGATTGTCTACATATTTGTTTATTAAAATGTTTGTTGCCTGAACTGACCTGCTACAGACAGGTTGATAATATGAAAGTGTCTTGCTTTAGGTTAAAAATATTTCTCTACATGCAGCTGTGAGATGTGAGTATGTCACTGACTCCAGTCCCTTATCTCCTGCAGGCCCGTAAAGCTCTGTCTGACAGACAGAAAGAGCTGGAGTTGAAGACTCAGCAGCTGGAGATCAAACTCAGCAACAAGATTGAAGAAGACATCAAAAAGGCCCGCAGGAAATCCACACAAGCAGGTCAAAGATTACACTGCAGGGTTACTTTGGGTCATAGTCTCACTCAGGTGTTTGTTGTTTGAGGAAGGAGAGCACTGCCTTTTAACCTCTTTCTTTCTATTTTCTATTTTTTTAAATATCATGCTAAAAGATTTTTAAGCCTTCAATGTTCTTAAAAGACATTTATACTGTCACACGGAGTGAACGGAGAGCCATAGATTCCACCGGGAAGCCTTTTTGACATTTGCCCTGGGGCAGCAGGCGCAGCCACGATTCCTTGATCCTGACATAAACTTTATCAGTGGAGTTAGTAACATACATTTACATAAATGCATACAGATAGAGAGAGAAGAAGAGAGGGAGGTAAGGAGAGAGGAAGAGAAGGAAGAGAGCATAGAGGTGTGCCCCGGCAGTCTAAACCTATAGCAGCATAACTAGGGGCTGATCCAAGTCAAACCTGAGCCAGCCCTAACTATAAGCTTTATCAAAAAGGAAAGTCTTTAGCCTACTCTTAAATGTGGAGAGGGTGTCTGCCTCCCAAACACAAACTGGAAGCTGGTTCCACTGGGGAGGAGCTTGATAGCTGAAGGCTCTGGCTCCCATTGTACTCTTAGAGACTCTAGGAACTACAAGTAACCCTGCAGTCTGGGAGCACAATGCTCTAGTTGGTTTATAAGGTACTATGAGATCTTTAAGATATGCTGGAGCCTGACCATTGTAAGTCAGGAGAAGGATTTTGAATTCTATTCTGTATTTTACCGGGAGCCAGTTAATACAGGAGTAATATAATCCCGTTTCCTTGTTCTTGTCAATACACGTGCCGCTGCATTTTGGATCAACTGAAGAGTCTTAAGCGACTTTTTGGGACAACCTGATAACAATGAGTTGCAGTAATCCAGCCTTGAAGTAACAAATGCATGGACTAGTTTTTCTGCATCATTTTGAGACAGGATGTGTCTTATTTTTGCAATGTTACGTAGATGAAAGAAGGCAGTCCTTGAGATTTGTTTTATGTGGGAGTTAAAAGACAGATCCTGATCAAAGATTACGCCAAGATTCCTTACAGTGGTGCTGGAGGCCAAATTAATGCCATCCAGAGCTTCTATGTCATTAGAAAATGCGTTTCGGATGCATTTAGGGCCAAGTATAATAACTTCAGTTTTGTATGAATTATGAATTATGTCTATTATTGTCTTAATTTAAACTTGCTATATATTAGGGGTGGGCGCTATGGACCAATATCAGTATTTTAGGCTGAATGGTGATACATGGTATATTTTATATCCTGGAATGTGGGCTAAATGTTCAGTTGTAATAAAAGCCAAATGTGAGATGTCACAAGCACTTTAATTATACAAACTTTATATAAATATATATATATAAAATATAAAACATGTAAATGAACAATTTTATTAAAATAAATAGCCTATATTACAATTGTAAACATAAAAATAGGCCTATCTCTGAGAATGCTAACAGACTGAGAGTAATTTAAGGTTTTCCTCTCCTGCTTAACAAAATACACAGCAGTACAAATGGCGATGCAAATGTAAACAGAACAAAAAAACAACAAGTCTGCCCCGTTTGAAAATATACAGCTGCACATTATATCAATATGTAAATTAACAAAACTAGATTCAAACCTTATATATGCCTTGACCGTATATGATTAATATGCTAAATTGTTGCCAAATTGTTATAGGGATAGTCAGCGGTAGTGTCTATAATGTGAATTCCTGGATATTAAATGTATCAAATGAGGCTTTCTGGGTCAAACTTTACAGGAAGAGTAACAATTGTGTTGGGGAGCAACAACAACCAGATCAGCTAATTGATTGCATTCTGTCGCAACTGTTCACAAGGCGCAGAGGGAGAGCAGGGGCAGGTTTGTGTGCAAACTACAAACTACAAGCCTTTCTCATTCACCAGTAGACATGATAATAATAATAATAATAATAATAATAATAATAATAATAATAATGATAATGATAATGATAATAATAGCAATAACAATAACTATAACAATAACAATAATAATAATAAATTGTATTTATAAAGCGCCTTTCAAAGCTAAAAGCAATCTCAAGGCGCTAATGCCTTAGTACAGCATAATATAAGATCAAAACAGTTTTTTTTCTGTGGACCTGAAGGGCCTTATTCAAAATATTAATGTGAATAAAAAGTAGCAGATATATCAGCAGATGTTGATTGCAGAAGACTGAGAGTTCTCTGCTGAAGAACAGAATGATCAGCATCATTTCCTCCCTGATTTAATTTAATTTAATGATTAGGATTTGTTTTGTTGTCAGCAGGATACAGGCAGTAACATCAATGAAAGGATGGATAAAACCTTTCCTTTTATCATTGCTTATGGTATCATAATGGACTTATAATATATTTATAATAAGTCCAGATTGTCTGCATTGTTTGGGGTAATCACATCAGGTGAGTTAGGTGGAAGAAATACTCTACCTGAATGAAAGGGTAACGCATCAGCTGTGAGTATATAGTTTGACAGTAGTACAATCTAGTGGTGGAACTGAGCACAATACATTTTAATGTACAGTATTCCCAGAGAAACACATTTGGCAGAGGCTTTTCCTCAGTTCTTGTCGTATTCTCTCTAACAGGTGATGATCTGATGCGCTGTGTCGACCTTTATAACCAGTCTCAGTCCAAATGGTTTGAGGAGATGGTCACCACAAGTCTGGTAAGAAATCCTGTGTTTAATGTGTGTGGTTTGGTGCATAAGAAGAAGCTGTGTTGCTGTGGAACCTTTTTTCTTTGAGGTGTTCTTCAGGTTGATAACAACATCTTATAGTATTTTACAATTGCTGTAGCTAATTTTTCACAACAGTTTCAGTGTGAATAGCTTATAATGTACATGAACTGACTTACTGAATGATACATTAACTAATTTGATAGATGTTTTTGTGTGATTTTGTGTGCTATTGTTAGACTTTCAGTCAAAACTTATACGTGTAGTATTTTGTGTTAAGAGTTTTGCAAATTTAAACTTGTTAAGTACTGTTCTGCATTTTATGGCATTTTTTGTTTCCATTTGGACCTCTATAATCATCCACATTGGCAAAATACACATACAAACACTGTAAAACTATTTTTGTAAGACATGTATAAGTTTAAAAGTAATGGGAAACTCCTCTCTAATGCCCAATATGTAGGCTCCTGGCCTGGCTATACTTTCCCAAAAGCAATGCATCAGGGCTCCCTCTGAATATTTACATTAATTTCAAAGACTTCAAAGTGCATTGTTACTTTTATGTCTAGATCACTTTAGAGTCTTACGTTTGATGCCCCAACGTTAACCCCATTCATTAAATGTGTGACTAGTTTACAGTTTGCCAAACAGGGAGTTATTCTTGTTCCCTCATTGTAAGTCCCCTGTTAGCATCTTTCTTGCTCAGTGAGGACAGATGAAAGTGCAGAGATTTCTCTATGACTCACAACAAACTGTCTCCTCAGGAGCTGGAGCGGCTTGAGGTGGAGAGGGTGGAGAGGATCAGACAGCATTTGTGTCAGTACACCACCCTTCGACATGAGACAGACATGTTCAACCAAAGTGTATGTACAACGTCAACTCAGTTGATATTATATTATAAGTACTTAACAAAGGGCTGTCTCTTTGAAAACTAAGACACGTGTACCGTTTGATTAAAGTACCATACAGTATCTTTACCAATGCTAAAGTAAAGTCATTCAAAAACATGTCTCTAGATCCTTAGAGGCGTCTCTTAATCATCTTAAATTTCAGTATAGTGTCAAAAGACATTTTGATGAATAACTTTTATTTACTTAACTTAACTTTTTTTTATTTGCAAGTAGAAGTCAAATGTAAGAAAAGGTACTTAACTAAGTGCCTAACTAAAATGTTTGGTAGGCATTAAGTTAAAACAAGACTTTATTGATCCCTGAGGGGAAATGCACATTACGGCAGTATAGAAACAGGCCAAGAGGTAAGAGAACAGATAAAGAGGTGATGTTAAAAAAGCTATACACAATATATAGATTACATGCAAAGTCTGATGTCAAATTTGACAGCTGAGACCCAATTATTATTATTGTATTTAAAGATGAGAGAAAACCTTTCTTTTTTTTGCACCTTTGAATTACCTTTTCTATTGCACACAATTGTGCCCTTCATTATGTTTGTTACTTTATATTGTACTTTAGCGTATATTGTACATTAAAAGCACCCACATTTTCCTTGTATGAGAAAAATATTTGAGTTGAATCAATGCGATCATGACCCCGCCCACACCACCAGAGAGAACCAAAGAGCCGCTGTACCATTGTTAATTATATCACTTCAGCTGTTCTTTCTGTGTCCAGACGATGGAGCCGCTGGATCAGCTGCTGCAGTGTGTTGACCCGGCCAAAGACAGACAGCTGTGGGTGCGGGAGAATAAGACTGGACCCATCAGGCCAGTGGACGTAGAGATCTGACCTCAGTGCTGTGTGATGGCTCTGCATATGCACACTTAGCCTCTGGCTCACACTCTGACCCAGGGGCTACATGCCTGAGGACTGACTGGGACATGAACTCTGTGCTGGGATCTTCACTCCCCCCACTGATCCACTTGTGACTCCTAACGGACTGAGGGATGGCTCTTCACATCCCGACTCCTGCTGAGGATGATGTCAGTATTTGGGGAGTATTGTGAGTAGCCTAAGTGATGAATTGAAGATGTCAGATAGTGACAGGTAGTAGTTTTCTGTTATGCAAGGTCATGCCCAGCTTAGATCGCACAGGAAAATGGGAACTATGAGTTTAAATTGTGAAGCAAAAGGTGCACCAACCATGAACATTTAACACCTGTAAATGAGTAGCTTTATGTCATGCATGTTTGGATATGCTTTTGCTCTGTGGGGTAATTATTTAATTAATTTGTGTGTTGACATTTCTGTATAGCAGAATAAGTATATATAAGTATATATACTAATATGCTAATCCTCGCTCACATGCCTGTCTTGCATGTCACATATTAGGTTTAACAAAAAAACTATGATATCATTTTGAATCGTTTTGACCAAGTGATCAAAAGCAGGATTTATTTCTGGATGTTGTTGGCTGAAATGACAAATCTTACTAGCAGATTATTTTTAGTTTAACATTGACACTAAAACTCTGTTTCCAACTGACTTTTAAAAATGTCCAATTTCTTTTCAAATGAAAAGAGTAAAATTGTTAGCATCCTCACCAGCTGATGATTCATGTAGAAGACATGGAAATAAAGAAACAGCATTGGTGTTTGTTATAATATAGGTTTCGTGTGGATGCTAACTACAGAATGTTTTTTTAACAGTATGCTTCACTTTTATTAGAGAAAAGGAAGTACGAACGAGAAATAACTGAGATTACAGATTAGAGAAAATAGACACACTGTACACTTTTGGGTTTTTGGTTCTTGTAAAAAGACACCAAGAATCATTTTGACATGGAGTATTGCTCTTATTGGTTTTTACATGTTTTCACGTATTGAGAAATCCAAAGTTTGCCTGCTGTGACCAGCTGCGGTTGCTAAACTATGCTCTTGGTCAGGTTTAGCAGACGGAAATCACAAATCTGGCCAGAGTTCTTCACATATTTAAAATAAGTCTGTAATTTTAAATTTAATTTCCACCAGTTTTACTTAAGTCCAAATAATAATTAAGAATCAGCCAATTGCACTTTATACCCAAATGATTCTGAGTAAAGTTGCTGTTATGAACAGTATTCTAATATAACTTACTTGTTACATATTTTATTACTCATACCTTTTGGTTATGTTCACTACCTGTAAATATATGGGATATGTGATTTGCAATGAAAGCAGGCAGTATAGTGAAGGATGTAAAATACAGTAAATAATCTTACATAAAGACATATTACATACAGAAATTAAATACTGATTATAGCCTATATGGAGCATATTTTATATGAAATATAAACAGCCCTCTTAAATTTTCTACATTTTTGTAAATACAAGTCAGTTGCTTTAGTTGGATTCACTGCAGAGAGAAATTCTCTTTCTAAAACATGTCTTCTCCAGTATTACTGCTATGATTACTTAACTATTTGGTGTAGAGGATTGAGAGATTTTATACAGAGCTAAAGGTTTAACATTAATAAAATAAAAATTCTGTCCTCCTTTCCGGGTTGGTTTTTCTTTCTGTGTGATGTTTTTGTTCACCACAAAATGGAAAAAGGCATATTATAAATGAAAAAAGTATTTTTATTTAGTTAAAAAACATTTTCACATTCAACAATGAAATGTTTGATAAAGCCATGTTATAAATTTAGGCAGCGATAATATAGATAAGGTTAAAAGTTCAGATACAATTGGAAACCTTCAACAGTTTAGGTCAAATACTTTGCATTTCTTATTATTTACCCAAAATAACCCATGTACTGATGGCACCTTGTTGCATTTCTTACTTAGTAACACTTTACAAAATTGGTTATAAGACCTTTATAATTAGGTAATGATGAACTAATCATTTACAAATCATTGAGATGCATTTGTTGATACCACAATACGAAGTAGTCAAAAATGTGATTGATGTACACTTTACCAGTTTGAACCGGTTTAACTAGGTGCAAATAATAGCTGCTGTTGTAGCTGAATATATTCATCTAAAAAGGTTTTTATTTATTTCTCTGGCAGGTATGAAATAGTGGCTACATACAGTAATTAGCACGTAGAGCTGGAGATAATGTTTAACATTGTGTCATATATTAGGAATCAACTTGCTAACCTAGACTTCTTGGCTAACCTGCTACCCTAGCCATGCTGTCTAAAATCCGATGTTTGCTAGTCTCAATGTTCTGTACATTTTCTACGAGTTAGTACGGACTAACTTGTAGAAAATGTTCTAAAAGTTACTAGTAAGATTTATAAAGTTACAGAATATGGTTCTTACTTTGTGCCTCCAGTCCTTAGCAGTTGGGAAACATTTAAGTAGCTTACAGGTCCGGTTAGCTAGCATTAAATACAGTTTTAGCTTCTCTATCTTGCTCATTTAGGCAAGATAAGGCATACATTGTTACATATTAAATTTCTCTGAGTAGAGAAAACATTGTTTGGGCCACAGTGCAACATTTATAAATGATGAATAGTTTATGCTTCAGATGAACAGCTATTAATTATTGTTATGTCATTTACAAATGTACATAAATAATTTGTTAATGATGTTCATAATAAACGGATGATTAATTAACTACTTATAAATCATTGCAATAAAATACTACCTTTTTGGGATTTTGGGATTTTAGTACAAACATCAGAGAAGCTTAAACTGCAGTTTCACAACACATTCAAACCCATACAGCACCATGTTTCACTCTTGAAAAAAAATAGTTGTAGCACCTGGAGACAGCTGAAGCTGTACTCTGACATTCTGAGCATGATGGCGTCACAGCTTGGTTTCTAATCTACCATGAGCTTCTTGACGAAGTTGAGATACACTGGGATGAGGGAGCTGACCTTGACCATTGTCGTCGTTGAGGATCTTTTCCCCTCTGCCCTCTGAACCCACAGAGCTGGGTGACCTGACCAGGCCAGGGTACGTAGTGCTGTAAACCTAGTGGAACACAGACATATCTCTGATATCTCTGATTTTGGAGTAAAATTGCAAGTCAAACTATTTTCCTATTATTATTTTTTTTTTTTGCAAAAAACATTATTAGTGTGTCACAATTATTAAAAATACATGTGCTCCGTTTCTGCATATACTGTCAAAAGATATGTTTAAATGGTAACGCAGGCATTTACTGCACTTTGATTCTACTCCTTTACATTACAACAGTTGAGTTGAGTTTTTCAAGAACATTTTTTCCACCCAAGCGTGGTTTGTTAATTTTATAAGAATAGGATAAAGGGTAATTTCCTACAATTAAGGAAATCACTTGATATAGCAACATAATGTAACATGTTCTAGCTTCTGGTTAGCATGCTATTCTAACTCTTAACATACCCCATATTTGTCACAACAGAATGCTGAAGCATGAGATGTTAGTCATGAGCTGATGATCTGGCGGATGTCTTCACTGTCTCAGCGTGCTTCTGCTCTGAATCCAACTCCAGCTCCATCTCCTTCACCTGTCACAATTTAGCTTTTTACTGGCTAAAAAAATTAACTGTTGACTGAGTCAACTGGCCAATTGTAAAACAATCTGGTTAGGGTTTGTTAGGGTTAAAATAACTGATATTTTAATTGCAATAAACGTATCAAAAGGATATAAAAATAACTACATCATTATGTAGTTATTGATACCGATTAGTAAAAAGCATGAATTAATGCTTTGTCAGGTCTGTCCGCAAGACGACAAGCAAAACACTTTATAATCAACTTCTGGATGATCTTCTTGCCTCCCTTCAGTGCCATCTGCTCGTCCTCATCCAGCCTGCTGCTCATGTCTTTGATCTGAGCCTCCAGACATTTCTTTACTCTCTCCAGGTGGATTGTGTGCTCCTGCTCCAGACGCAGCTCCTCCCCCACTCGCGCCAACTGAAAGAATTTCACCACCCATTTAAAAAACATCTATTTCAAATAACTAAAAATGTGTTCAATCTCCAATGTAATATCTCAATACCAGTTGTTTTGCATGTGTTTTACCTCACAGCTGGCCTTCTTGGACTTATCTGTGGATCCCCTCAGCTCTCTTTGCAGCTCCTCATGCTCCTGCTGCAGAGTCTGGAGATCCACCTCCAGCTTCCTCCTCCCACTCACGGTCAACTGGAAATGAACACAAAAGAGAAAGAGACATCAATCTACGGCAATTTTGCCAAAACAGGTTAGATTTTTAGCTGATGCCTCCACAGCAGCCTGAAGCAGAGAGACACATTGTATCACCTGGTTGTTGAGGTCGCTGTTTTTCTCATTGGCCTCCTGTAGCTCAGTCTCCAGGACCTTGCGGGCCTTCTCTGCACTCTATTGGTCAGCGAGGGGTGACTCATGCAGCCCTGAAGAGCTGCACGAGTCACCCCTCGCTGTCCAATAGAGTGCAGCGTCGTTCCACGACCGCCTGCTCCCCCCTGCACTCCTTCTGGCGCCGTACCTCCTCCTCCAACCGGGCCTGCAGCTCCTGCGACAGGGGAAAGTAATTATGTAAGTAAGCCTCCTAGGAAAGAGTTAAAAACAAAAGCATACTGTATCTTATTGTCAGACCTTCATCTGTTGCTGCATCTTCTTGCTGTTCTTGCTGAGCTCTGTGTTGTTCTTGGTGAGCATGTCCACCTGCAGCTCCAGCTCATTGATGTCAGCCTCCAGTTTCTTCTTCAGCTTCAGCCCCTCGGCTTTGCCTTTCACCTCCACATCCGGGCTGGCCTGCAGCGACTTCAGGGCCCTCTGGTGGCTTTTTCTGACAGAGGAGAGGGATGGACTGAAAAAAGGTATTACAAAAATTATCTGTCCATGACTGCAGAGAAAGACCTTACCTCTAAAGATAATGTAGAATGGCTTTGTTGAAGGAATAAATAGAGATACAGTGTAACGCTACGATCTGAACACAGGAAACTGGACACAAATGCACAATACAGAGGCAGCTCGTAGTTAGTGATGTGTCCTTCCGTGTCGAGGCTTCGAAGAGTGTGTCGAGTAATCGCGTAAGATTTTTGTGAAGCTCGTATCGATGTTTGTGTAGATGGCGTATGTGGTGACGTTCGAAGCGGGTTTGGCGTGCAAATCGAAATATAAGGGGGAGCGAACCGCAACTGAGCCCCCTCATAATCAACACTTTTTATAACCACAAATTTGTGGGTTGTTGTCGTAGTATGCGTTGTTGCTGTTGGTATTGCGTTTGTATTGTATTTGATCATTATGGAGCCAGCCAACTAGCGAAACAATTGTTGTGCACGCCAGCATCATCTTCCCTGTGAACAAGTAAAGAAACCAAATTTAAATCTGTTGGAAGAATAATGTACATCCCACAGCCCTGGTGGAGCAGCTCGTAGAGCAGGCGACCCATTTTCAAAGGCTTGCCGCAGCCGCCCGGGTTTCGAATCCGACCAGTGGCCATTTGCTGCATGCTAATCTTAAACTATACTATCATTTAAGGCAGGGGTGGGGAACCTTTTTGCTATCAAGGGCCATTTTATTTTTTCAACATCCTTCGAGGGCCATACTAATTATTGAACTAAGATGCATCCCATTCATTTCACCTTTTATGCTGTGCAAAAAAGCAACTTTTTTATCCATGTATCTTTTACTAGAAATCATAAATCCTTTATTAGTCCCACAATGAGGAAATGTATCTCGCCACAGCAAAAGAACATGTGAAGTAAAAAGGCAGTAAACAATAATTAAATAAAAAATAAATAATATAAGTACCAAGTGGTTGATAGAAAATAAAGTGAATATTGCACATGTGATAATTGAACAGCAGTGGTGGAATTGTCTGTTCTTGGTGTGATGGTCTACCTCTCTATCGTTCCATGTTTGTATGTTCCGCTCTGGAGAGAGCTGCTTGTTGGGCCAAACTCCGCCGAAGAGCGTTAACTTTATCCAAATGCACTCGTCCTTTCAGCTCGTGCAGTTTGTCATGTTTCGTGCTGTACGCTCGAGATTATTTGTATTCACCGCAAACACGTCCGCACAAACTAGGCACACTGGCCTTTTACTTCCACAAAAAAAATCATGGTTCATCCATTTCTCCTGGTAAGTGTGACATTCCGGGTCCAGCTTTCTCTGTTTTACACTCGCCACGCTACGTTCACTGATGTCAATGACGGTCTCGTTTAATATTGAAGTTTATTGACATGACGTGACCACGTGATGACACGTTCCGCTCGTGTTGTGTTCAAGGACCGTGACCTTGGCCAGGAAAAATGGTCCATCGCCGGTTTTATACTATTGTTGTCTAGATTGTTTTGGGGTTTTGTTTGCGTGTGTTTATGAATTACCTCGAGGGCCGGATCAAATGGTCCTGCGGGCCGTATACGGCCGTATACCCTCAAACTCCGACTGGGGGATCCCGAGGCATTCCCAGGCCAGTGAGGAGATATAATCTCTCCACCGAGTCCTGGGTCTTCCCCGCGGTCTCCTCCCAGCTGGACATGCCTGGAACACCTCCCTAGGGAGGCGCCCAGGTGGCATCCTTACTAGATGCCCGAACCACCTCAACTGGCTCGGGCATCCTTACTAGATGCCCGAACCACCTCAACTGGCTCCTTTCAACGCAAAGGAGCAGCGGCTCTACTCCGAGTCTCTCCCGGATGGCTGAGCGTCTCACCCTATCTCTAAGGGAGACGCCAGCCACCCGCCTGAGAAAACCCATTTTGGCCGCTTGTATCCGTGATCTCGTTCTTTCAGTTATGACCCAGCCTTCATGACCATAGGTGAGGGTAGGAACGAAGATCGACCGGTAGATTGGGAGCTTTGACTTCTGGCTCAGCTCTCTTTTCGTCACAAAACGACTGCAGTACCGCCCCCGCTGCTCCGATTCTCCGGCCAATCTCTCGCTCCATCGTACCCTCACTCGCGAACAAGACCCCGAGGTACTTGAACTCCTTCACTTGGGGTAAGGGCTCATTCCCTACCCCGGATTTTGAGGTGCTGATCCTCATCCCAACCGCTTCACACTCGGCTGCGAAGTGACTGTTGAAGGTCACAGACCGATGATGCCATAAGGACCACATCATCTGCAAAGAGCAGCGATGCCATTATAATCATTCCGCCAGTTTTACATTGTCCACTTGATGGCGCAGTAGAGCAAATGAAGCACCATGAAGCTTCGGCCCATAAGTGAACCAATTGGATGGAAAGCTTCAATGCTTCATGAAGCTTCATCTCGCCATCACTACTGTTGAGGAAAAAGATGAAGAACTCGGAGCTTGAATGTCGAATCAAAACAGCAATCTTCTAGTTAATTTATTAAGGTGATCAAATTAAATCAAATTTATTTGTATAGCCCAATATCACAAATTATACATTTGTCTCAGTGTGCTTTACAGACTGTACAGGTTACGACACCCTCTGTCCTTAGACCCTCGCATCGCACAAGGAACAATTTCCTAAAAGAAACCCCAAAATTAAAGGGGGAAAAATGGAAGAAACCTCAGGGAGAGCAACTGAGGAGGGATCCCCTCTCCCAGGACGGACAGACGTACAATAGATGTCGTGTGTACAGGATAAACAACATAGTACAAATACAACATTTGACAGAAATTATGTTGTGTTGGAAAAAAAAAAATAGAAAGTATGGATGAATCCAGGAAAATGTCAATAAGGCTTCCCGGTGTCCAGCAGGACCAGGTCAGCAGGCGCTGTCACGTTTCATGATCCTGACGTAAACTTTATCAGTGGCAACCTGCCACATGAGAGACAGACACTCTGGGGATGATACCCCGGATGGTGAGTTAGTAACATACATTTACATAAATGCATACAGATAGAGAGGGAGAAGAAGAGAGGGAGGGGAGGAGAGAGGAAGAGAAGGAAGAGAGCAGGGAGGTGTCCCCCGGCAGTCTAAGCCTATAGCAGCATAACTAGGGGCTGATCCAGGGAAAACCTGAGCCAGCCCTAACTATAAGCTTTATCAAAAAGGAAAGTCTTTAGCCTACTCTTAAATGTGGAGAGTGTGTCTGCCTCCCGAACACAAACTGGAAGCTGGTTCCACTGGAGAGGAGCTTGATAGCTGAAGGCTCTGGCTCCCATTGTACTCTTAGAGACTCTAGGAACCACAAGTAACCCTGCAGTCTGGGAGCGTACTGCTCTAGTTGGTTTATAAGGTACTATGAGATCTTTAAGATATGCTGGAGCTTGACCATTAATTGATTTGTAAGTCAGGAGAAGGATTTTGAATTCTATTCTGTATTTTACCGGGAGCCAGTTATAGCAACAGGATGATGCAAACATGGCACACACACCTCCTTTTTCTGCTAGGAGCATGTCTAAAGACATTCTATCATGTCAATAAGCTGCAAGCTGCTTGTTGTTCAGCTTGCCCCTTAACGGCATCCTTTGTGATAATTAATAAACCTCTGTTAGATGCAATAAATGTAATTAATCCAATCCACATTCTTATTGGTAGTTGCCCATCATAAAAACAATGAGTCGAAACCTGCTTCGATTTGATCTCTGGCACTCCCCGGGGCACTCCTACTGCATTTCTTGTATGCTGTGTAGCTGAAGCTCTCCCCAGTTGCTGTGTTTCTCTTCAACCGAGTTCAAGCTCACAAGAGCTTGACCTGTTGTGGGCCAAACATAGAAACGCTCGACCAGTGTCATCAATGCACATATTTCTGTCTTGTGCTATTGGTTCTGTGAATTGAATATCTCTTAAGGAGATCTTTGCAAATTGGGCTGAGTGGTTCTGTTACACTGTGCATCATTGTTAACAGAAAGGTGTACTCTGTTATTCGTCCAAGTAGAACTGGGACTGGGCTTTAAAGCAAGGAGGGGCCTGGCTGGTGCACACACACACAATATCTTTACTGAGCTAGCGGTATACAGTTTCCAGTCAAGCCACCTATTCTTTTATACATATCCTATCTCCATGCTATTCTATTTCTTACTGTTGTAACTTTATATCCTTTCATACCGACTGCTTTGAGATTGCAGTCTTCTTGTTGTCTACCTTTATCCTAAAGTGTCCTTGTGGACCTGCTCCTAAAACCTCTGCTGCTTAAAACAAACTGTCTCTAATCCCTGGGATGCGATGAAACGATGGTGAGGAATAATGGATTACAATCATTTATTTTCTTACATGTCACTCCTCTCCGTGGCGCAGATGTGCTCCTCTGCCCACCTGATCTGTTTTGCATATTGTTAGAGAAGAGGGACAGGTTATTACATCACAGAAATCAAATTTGATGTGGTTGTGACTGACTGATGTTCTTTTAGGTTCCACGTTTCTCACCAGATGAGTGGGAATACCGTTGCTACATGATCTGATTTTGATGATCTAACTATGTTGGGTGGTTGTTTCTGAGTCTCAGGTGTACAGGGCTATACTCACCCTCCTGTGATGACTCTGACCTCTGTTTCACAGTCCCCTTCTAAAACTTCGGGTTGTTGAATCTTCACTGATGGTGAGACAAGCGCCCCTATGGGTAACGCCTCCCTGTGTAGTCAGACTTCACCACGAAGAGGTCCAGTTTCTGCTTTATGGAGTCAGTGTCTCTCACAGGAGTGGTGATATATTTACCATTTTACAGTGTGTCAGGTGTCTCCAGGATGCTCTCTCTTCAAGTTTTCTGTATGTGACACAACAAATTTCGTAATATCTTTTCTTTCTAACAGTTATGACATTTCTTCTTCTAGGTCTACTTCTGGATGAGATTGTCCATAAGTTCTCTCATAGCTGGAACATAAAATATAAATCAAAATGGCAATAAGCCTCTTGCAAAATGTGCATTTTTAATATTGCTGGTGCTAAGCACTTCATCCAGCTTTTCCTTGTACACCAGACATTGTTGTTAATGCTTCGATGATATCATTTAAAAATGTGTCTCATTATCACAAAATATTCTTTCTGATATCCCAAACTTGGCATATTTCAAAATATGGCTGATACTTTTCCCGGCATAGATAGGGAAACTTGGCATGATTTCCAATGCTATTTTATACCATTTGTCTTTCACACTTATTTACATCAACACTGATTATTGTACCGTAAATGCTCTTATTCTGTCTAATGTTTTATGTCTTTGCAGTGAAGTACTTTGGGCTGCAATTCTTACATAAAGCTTATTATCATTATTATCCTTTACTAACATTACCTTATTTTACAGTTCATTTAGCTATAAACACTTTAGCTACTGTCATAGCGTCTGCTGTATGTGTTGGAAATACTTAAACTCATTTTATATATGTCTATTATCGTTAAACTATATTTATTTCCTTCACATTTATTTAGTTCACTGAAATCCATGCAGATGTGCTGAAACGGATATTCTGAAGTAGGCATTTGGCCTTCAAATCAAATGCTATGAATATACACACACACACAACAGGCCCGAATGAGGCACGGCAGTAGTACAGTTCAGGGATATTCTAAACTCGTAAGGCAAGTCGGGTTTACCGGGGCTGGAGATCGTGCAGGCGTGCAGGCGTGCAGGCGTGCAGGCAGTGCAGGCAGGCAGGCAGGCAGGCAGGCAGGCGTGCAGGCAGGCAGGCAGTGCGTGCAGGCAGGCAGGCAGGCAGGCAGGCAGGCAGGCTTTCCGATGTAGGCTTGCAGATGATCTGACAAGTGTGGACTGAAAAACAGGGCTTTCTATACAGGGCATGATGAGTGGTAAATGCAGTGCAGCTGGTAAGTTAACGAGGGTGGAGCAGAGACAGGTGGAGGTAATTGAAAACAATTAGTGGTGTTACCAGGCAGGGAGAGGGCTCATGACAATTGTTGCCTACTGAAACTTGATCAGTTCTTAGTGTCTGTCTCTCATGTGGCAGGTTGCCACTGATAAAGTTTACGTCAGGATCATGAATCGTGACAGCGCCTGCTGACCTGGTCCTGCTGGACACCGGAAAGCCTTATTGACATTTTCCTGGATTCATCCATACTTTCTATTTTTTTTTTCCAACACAACATAATTTCTGTCAAATATTTGTACTATGTTGTTTATCCTGTACACACGACATCTATTGTACGTCTGTCCGTCCTGGGAGAGGGATCCCTCCTCAGTTGCTCTCCCTGAGGTTTCTTCCATTTTTCCCCCTTTAATTTTGGGGTTTCTTTTAGGAAATTGTTCCTTGTGCGATGCGAGGGTCTAAGGACAGAGGGTGTCGTAACCTGTACAGTCTGTAAAGCACACTGAGACAAATGTATAATTTGTGATATTGGGCTATACAAATAAATTTGATTTGATTTGATTTGATCATACGTGTTGTGCTTTTATATAAAGCAATATACTTTGGTAGCTGTACTGCCTTCAATAAGTCTTCTATTAGAGTGTGATTAATACGTTTGTTAATCAATGTTACCATACCTCTATTCTGTCCCTGTTGAGCAAACACATGTAATGTTGAACATGCATAGTTACCGTCTGTGTAGATATTTCCAACTTTGTCTTTCTTTTATCTGCATGTCTCTGTCAATGCTATCAGTTATGTTCCTTTTCTGACAGATGATTAGGTAGAGCTTCTGCTTTTAATACGTCTGTCTGTGTCACTACATAAATCTTGTCACATTCGGACCCTCTAGTTTACTTTACATGATCTGTTAACAAACATTTCTATCTCTGGTTCCTTTTAGGGAATGTCAGTCAAGTCTGGTCTTGGTGAAGTTTCTTGTTCTCTGTCGTTCAGTCATGTGGTTCTCCGTCTTCAGCTGTTGGTAATAATGTAGATGGATCAAAGTTGTACATTATTCTATAGTTAGGTGCGGTTGTGAAAACAAAACTGCCACTGCATGCCTGGTGCCTTGCAGGTGACATGTAGGTGATTTTGTTCTCTACCAACAAAACTGACACTGCATGTGTTACTGTTAAAGTCAATGGCCTGAATAACACTTGACCTGACCTGACCTGCCATTGAAGCAGGCATTGCCTTATCTACTGAGTCTAATTTTGAAGAGGAGTAAACCACTGGTCTACTCTTATCTCCATGGTTCTGTGTTAATACTAATGTCATAAAGTCTGCTGTTACTATTTCTAAAACAGATGAGTTTACCAAAACTTTCTTTCTTTTCTTAAATAATTTGTCGGCTGTTTCATTCCATATTATCTTATCAGATACTGACATAGGGTTTTTAGGAATCAGTTTTGACAGAGGATTAATTAATAGTGCATCATTTAGCACTCAGTTTCTACAGAAATTACATAATTTGTCTCTTAGTCTGGTTTAGGTGCTTCTAATTAAGTTCTTCCGCTCCTCTTCAAGTGCTCTGCCTGATTGTGAAATGTTGTAACTCAAATCCTTTACTATTGATTTGAACAATTGTAGTTTATTATATCAAGGCGCGCACCATATCCTTATGGGATTATTGTGTAAGTGCACACTTCTTTCCCTCATACTGGAAAGCAAACTAAATCAGACTTTCTTTTACCACTTGGCTGGAAAAGAATGCATTTGCTATTATTAAAAATGTGCTCTCTGGATCTATGGATGCTCTTGGTACTACAACTTTATTTACTACCTGTAAATCTGGTACCATTATCCATCCTATATATGGCAGTTTTCCTTACTGGAAATATCAATTGCTCCTGGCACTTGATCTAATTCTCTCAGACACTTCTTGCTTAAACAGATACCATCTCTAATATGGCCTGATACTAAAGTCTTTTATTATTATTTTTTATTCTGAACGTAATCTATCGTCAGTTGATTTTCCTGCGATTGTTTTTATGTTATGCTCTTTATTCTGAGTATTTTGCGGCTCTGTTCTGCTCTAATCAGTTATGTCTGCTCCGGAATTACACAAAAAGTCTACATATATGTCATCCACACACTTATGAAACATGTTTTCTCAAAAAAAATAAGAGACAGTTTTCTACACTTTACAATTCAGCCTCTTTTAATTGGCTCTATGATAGTGTGTGTGAATGCAGATATACGACCTGGTTCCGGAAGTGTGGACCCCCGTTGCTGGGGAGTCATGTTTTCCTGTCAGTCCTTTTTCTGACGTCTGGTCTGCAGTTTCCCTCTGGGATTCTGGTTTCATATTTTTCTTCTCTTTAGTCATAAAATATCTCTGCTACAGGGTGCTGCCCCTAGTAGCTCCCTGCTCTTATTTTCTCTCTTCATCACTTAATTGTCCAATATTTTAACATGATTGACACAGGAGTGGTGCTCCGTTTAACATATTCATGTTCTACTTTTGCATCACCTGGTTGATACTCATCACCACTCCAGTTTTCAGATGGATTAAACCTTTCTCCTAGGGTAGTTAAACTCTGTCTGTCCTCATGTTTTTTGTTTATTAATATCGGGCATTCCTATAGCCTACTGGATGGGTACAATGTCTCCTTTGTTTCCAAAGTCTTTCCATCCCCCAGGTGGGGGAGGAAGTAATGGCCAACAGCTGCTGCTACCACCCCTGGGCCTGTGTTTCCTGTCTTTGTCTTAATCAAAATCACTTGGATCTGGTGGGGCTTACCTCTACGCACAGTCTTGGCTCTGGAACCGTACTCCTGGCCCCTGGCCTTCTGGAAAACCATCTGGCACCTCAGGAAGGGGAAGCGAGGAACCATCCAAGCTGTGTACAGCAAGGCTGGGACCCTGCTGACTTTGACTGAGAAGGTTATCGGGCGGTGGAAGGAAAACTTTGAGGAACTCCTGAATCCGACTAAAATGCCCTCTATGGTAGAGGCAGAGCTGGAAGCTGATGGGGGATCATCGTCAATTTCCCTGATGGAAGTCACTGTGGTAGTCAAACAACTCCACTGTGGCAAAGCCGCAGGGGTTGACGAGATCCGTCCAGAAATGCTGAAGGCTTTGGGTGTTGAGGGGCTGTCTTGGTTGACACGCCTCGTCAACATTGCGTGGAAGTTTGGGACAGTGCCTAGGGGTTGGCAGACCGGGGTGGTGGTTCTCCTATTTAAAAAGGGGGACCAGAGAGTGTGTGCCAACTACAGGGGTATCACACTTCTCAGCCTCCCTGGTAAAGTCTACTCCAAAGTACTGGAAAGGAGGGTTCGGCCGGTAGTCGAACCTCTGATTGAAGAGGAACAATGCGGATTCCGTCCTGGTCATGGAACAACGGACCAACTCTTCACTCTCGCAAGGATCCTGGAGGGGGCCTGGGAGTACGCACATCCGGTCTACATGTGTTTTGTGGATCTGGAGAAGGCGTATGATTGGGTCCCCCGGGTGATACTGTGGGAGGTGCTGCAGGATTATGGGGTGAGGGGGTCACTTCTGAGGGCCATCCAATCCCTGTATACCCAAAGCGAGAGTTGTGTCAGGATACTCAGCAGTAAGTCGGACTCGTTCCCAGTGAATGTTGGCCTCCGCCAGGGCTGCGCTTTATCACCAATCCTGTACGTGATTTTCATGGATAGGATATTGAGGCGTAGTCGTGGAGGAGAGGGGTTGCAGTTCGGTGACCTGAGGATCTCATCGCTGCTCTTTGCAGATGATGTGGTCTTTATGGCATCATCGGTCTGTGACATTCAACAGTCACTGGATCGGTTCGCAGCCGAGTGTGAAGGATGAGGATCAGCACCTCAAAATCTGAGGCCATGGCTCTCAGCAGGAAACCGGTGGATTATCTATTCCGGGTAGGGAATGAGCCTTTACCCCAAGTGAAGGAGTTCAAGTACCTCGGGGTGTTGTTCGCGAGTGAGGGGACAATGGAGCAAGAGATTGGCCGGAGAATCGGAGCAGCGGGGGCGGTACTACAGTCACTTTACCGCACTGTTGTGACAAAAAGAGAGCTGAGCCAGAAGGCAAAGCTCTCAATCTACTGGTCGATCTTCGTTCCTACCCTCACCTATGGTCATGAAGGCTGGGTCATGACCGAAATGGGTGACGGATGGGTGGCTGGCGTCTCCGTTAGAGATAGGGTGAGAAGCTCAGCCATCCGTGAGAGACTCGGAGTAGAACCGCTGCTCCTTTACGTTGAAAGGAGCCAGTTGAGGTGGTTCGGGCATCTAGTAAGGATGCCACCTGGGCGCCTCCCTAGGGAGGTGTTCCAGGCACGTCCAGCTGGGAGGAGACCCCGGGGAAGACCCAGGACTCGGTGGAGAGATTATATCTCCTCACTGGCCTGGGAACGCCTCAGGATCCCCCAGTCGGAGAAGGGAAGATTGGGGTTCCTTACTGGAGCTGCTGCCCCCGCGACCCGATCCCGGATAAGCAGTGGACTATGGATGGAAAATGTAAATGTATTCGAAGGCACTATCAGGAACAGAATGAGTGCTGAGGCAGTATGGTAAAAGAGAATGACTGACACCTTTATAGTGTCTAGGTTTGCCCTATTTGTGTCTTATATTACATTCATGCATTTAAATACAAATCAAATTGTCTATTTGTAATGGTACACAGAAGGAGAAATGTTACTACTCTTTGTTCATGTTTCCCTGTTTATGTGGATGGTTCAAGTATTTATTGTTTTAACTTTGCTGACCATATATCATATACTGTATATTCCATTTCTATTCATCTGTCTCTTCAGGAGAAATAGTTGCTTTATCTGACCAAAACTAACTCATGGTGCAAACAGATTGGAGAGTGTGTGTGCTGACATACCTCAGGTCTACTGCTTCTACAAGCCTCTTCCAGGTTTTTGTGCAAATGATTGCTGAAAACCTGGATCCTGTCTGGAACATTGCCTGTGGAGTGAAACAAATCGCTTTCTGTGATTTTCTGATTTTAAATAATGGACAAAGAAAAGAGCAGGTGGTGTGAAGCTGACCTTTGTCTGGGTCATTAAGCTGGAAGATGTTGGGTCTGGCTGGATCATCTGGCATCACCACCATACATCCAGTCACACACACCTTCTTACAGGGGCTGGACTTATACTGTGGTAAACAAGGGTTACAGCAAAGATGTCAAAACTAATGGTATTTTTATTTGAATCTATGGACATAGCTATGTTTAACTGATGTTAAATGATAAAAAGGAATCCATACATCAGAGCTATGGAAATACAGCAATGGAGACAACAAGAGGACTCAGTAATTGTTTATTGTTCTGTCAGAACCGAAGGTTAAAGAGGCTGCATCCCGCCTAGTGCCCCACATAATGCAGTGTGTCCATCTCGGACAAGGACCATAATTCAATGTGCATAGCTTGCATAGGCACTAAACACACTCAGGCATCGCCGGCTACTGCAAACTGTAGATCAACGGGCTGGGGGAACTGGAGCTGGCTGAACCCCCAGCGGTGGAGCCTTGAGTGGCCTATCACCTCCACCCAAACAGTCTCTCTCTCTGCTTCCTCTTACCTCTCTCTGCCCAACAAAATGGAACACCCCTGCTATCTGTGTACCAGGTGGAGATCCTAGAGGAGGTGGGCTGACAGCCAGAACATGGGTCACCTAACAATGCCTTCTGGGACGAGATCTGTGTGGTTAAAAGACCCTATCCTGCGCTCGTCACATGGTGCAATACAAGGCTGTGGTCGTATAATGGGACTTGCAGTCTCAGACGAGAGGGCCCTGTGGCTTAACCTCTCAGGCCTGAGTGATGACCAGAAGGCAGAGGTTATGGCTGCAACATTCAACCAATAGTGCAAAGAATACTCGGAGGGGAGATTAGCATCTCTCATTCAGTGTCTCTCCCTCTGCCTGCTGGGGAAAGTCGTATCATTCGGACTATGCCTGCGCCTTCTTGGTCTCATGGCGTTGGTGATATCTGTTGTGCATTTAGGTTTTCTACTGATGAGGGATTTTCAGCGCTGGGAAACAGCATTTTGCCTGTACCTACGATGTCACTAACACCGGTACGTGTAGCGTGTGGGCCCGAGGAACACTTGCATGAAAAATGCTCACTGTTTTTCTCCCTGTCGGACATAAATGCACCTCTGGGTCTGGACGAATGGACGGGTCAGTGACAAACCCCCATTTTACAATCTAATTGGCCTCACAATAACCTCAGAACTGCTAATATTAATACATTCCAGAAGACAGTAACTGTAGCTGCAAAAAACACAATGGAGACCACACAATCAGAGACAAAAAGGGACTGATTTTGTATATAGAATTATATGTATGTTAATTAGGCAAAATGCTTGATTAAGGGAATGGAAATAACAGGAAGACCCACCAGTCTTAAACCAGTTCAATGGTGCATGCATGATGGAGGTAATTGTCAGATAATAATTTCCCCCTCCTCCCTGCATTCTTCAGGGGAGATCAGAAGGAAGTGTTTAGGTGCCACAAAAGACACAGACACAGCGGTGAGAGTGAATCAAATGTAACCCTTGAAGATTATAGGTTAAGATTTAGGAGTAAGGTCTCCTAGTAATAGCTCCCTCTAATCTCTCAACTGTTGAAAGTCATCTAAAAGGGTTCTTTTTCAGTTATCATGTCAACTAACTCATTAGGCTACGGTATTAATTACTGATATTAATTGTGTAACCTGTAAGTCATTCATCTACCATTATTGCCTCCATTAAATTAAGCATGTGTTTAATAGGGTTCAAACCCTGAAGGGGTAAAACCCTATTGAGTTTGTGCTGATGCCCCAAGAAATTTGACCGCAATCAGCCACATGGTGGCTTTCTTGTATTCTTTGCACCGCTCGAGTGGCAGCCTGTTACAGCAGCTCCTACTCACCACTGAGTAGTTTCTACTTTATTGTGTACTTTTTGTACTTATTTTTAAATAATTCTTGTTTACTGCTCTGCAACTTTGTCTATGAAATCAAGAAATCATAGACACCAAACCCACTATTTTTGCACTGGTTTTAGTTTTAGTTTTCCTGTTAACAACTGTGACCGGGAATCACACGTGCAGCCAACGCATTGTTTACACCAGGTAAACAATACACCAGATCAGCTGTTAGCCTGCCATAGCATGGCGGAGAGACCTGATGTTCCCTGTGAGCTGAGGAGAAGAAGAGGATGTCGTGCCGGGACTGAGTTGCGGGCTAGGAAGAGACATGTCTAGGAGACTAGACCTGCCCTTCCATCCATCGTGAAACATGCAGCCATTCTATCTGCCACGAGAATTCTCGCATGTTACCACGATAGCGGCGTACATTCCCCCCAATGTGGCTTGTTTTATTTGTCGTAAATTAACACAGGGTCAACGATACAATGAAATGTGTCTGAGAGAGACAGCATGTCAGCTAAACTGTCAAAAATAAAATAAAATATACACAATATTTTGAAGAAAAGAGTACTATATACAATTTAGTGCTATATACAATTTAAGTTAAAACAATAATAACAAAAACAATATAGCTTATCTACATGACAATATCGCTTATGTACATGAAAAGAAGGGGGGGTTGTGCAGTACTGTAAATAATAATATTTATTTATATTGATGTAATGCAGACAGTGATAGGGTGTGTCTGTGGGTCTGGAGGTTGAGAAGCCTGATGGCTTGGTGGTAAAAACGGTCCTTGAGTCTGGAGGTGCGTGCAGCCAGGCTCCTGTATCGTCTGCCTGACGGTAACGAGGAGAACAGTCTGCGTGCTGGGTGGCTGTGGTACTTAATGATGCTGTGTGCCTTCCGGAGGCACCGCTGGTGGAAAATGTCCTGAATGGCCGGGAGACTGTTGCCAATGGTGTGCTGTGCCGCTCCCACCACTCTCTGAAACGATTTGCTGCTGTGAGCAGAACAGTTCCCATACCAGACCGTGATACAGCCTGATACGTCAGCAAGCTCTCGGTGGTTCCTCTGTAGAAGTTTGTGAGGATGCTGGTGTTCATGCCAAACTTCCCCAGTCTTCTCAGGAAATAGAGCCACTGACAAGCTTTCTTGGTCACTATATCCGTGGGAAGTGTCCAGGAGAGATCCTCAGTGATGTGCACACCGAGGAACTTAAAGCTGCTGACCCTTTCAACTTCAGCATCACCGACATGGATGGTCCAACCCCCTTCTGTCTCCTGTAGTCCACGATCATCTCTTTAGTCTTTCTGATGTTAAGAGAGAGGTTATTTTCCTGACATCAGCTGTGCAGTATCTTCACCTCCTCTCTGTAGTCCGTCTCAGAATCAGGAATCCTTTATTTGTCCCACGACGGGGAAATGTACGTTGTTACAGCAAAGAGCAAGAGAGTAAAGTGACGAGTACACAATTAAATAGAATAAAATACAGTAACAGTAATATAAGTACAGTCATTGGAAACAATTTCTAAGAGTGAATATTGCACATGACAGTGGTAATTGCAAAAGTTATAAAAAGTGAATATTGCACATGACATTGATAATTGCACACAGTGTTGGAATAGTCTGTTCTTGGTGTGGTGGTCTACCAGGGGCCGTGGTGATCGTCATCATTGTTCGTGATGAGGCCCATGATGGTCGTATCGTCAGCAAACTTAAAGATGATGTTTAAACTGTGCTTGGCAGCACAGTCATAGGTGAACAGGAAGTACAGGAGGGGGCTTTCCACCACTCTTCCCACATGCCCCACCAGAGACAATAAAACACTGGACTAACTGTATGCCAACACCAAGGAAGCATACAGCTCATCACCTCTCCCTCCCCTGGGTAGATCAGATCACAACCTGGTACACCTCCTGCCTGTGTACATACCCTATGATAAATGGTCTACTGAGTCTGAGGAGGCCCTGAAAGACTGTTTCGACACCACTGCGTGATATGTGCTCACGGACTCTCATGTGGAGGACATTAACAGCCTTACAGACTGTATTATGGACTACATAAACTTTTGTGTGGATAACATCGTACCCACCAGAACTGTACAATGTTTCCCAAACAACAAACCTTGGATGAATCCTGAGATAAAGGCTTTCCTCAAAGACAAAAAGAGGGCCATTAGGTCAGGTAACAAGGAAGAGCTGAGGATTGTTCAGAGGGAGCGTTAGGTGGTAGATCAGAGAGGGCAAGAACTTCAACAGGAAGAAGATGGAGGAGCAGCTACAGCAGAGGAATGTTAGCGGTGTCTGAAAAGGCCAGAAAACCATCTCTGGGTACAAGGACCCAGACGCTCAGCCCAAGGGGGACCTAAAGTGGGTGAATGACTTGAACATTTTCGATTTCGATCAGTCAGGCGCCCCACTCCTGGCTCATTCCCCCTTGCTCTTGCCCCATTGTCCTTATCACCAGGATACAACCTTGTCATCTGAACCCTGCCCCCTCCATCAACCCCCAGCTGTCAGGTACTCCACAATCCCACTCTGTCTCCTGCTTCTTCACCCACACAACCAACCAGGTGAGGAGTGAGCTCAGAAGGTGAAAAAGGCAAAAAAGGCTGTGGCTTGTCCAGGTGGCATCAGCTCAAGGCTCCTCATATCCTGTGCCAACCAACTGTGCGGGATTGTGGAGCTATTCAATCTGAGCTTGAAGCAAGGGAGGGTACCACAACTGTGGAAAACATCTTGTGTGGTACCTGTGCCAAAGAACAGGTTCATTCACAGCACGGTAGGCCAGCACCAGAGTTTTGAAGCAGATTCGGGCCACCACTGGTAGCCAGTGAAGGGAGCGGATTGGGCCGGGCTGCTGCATTCTGGATGAGCTGTTGAGGTTGGATGGTACATGTAGGCAGTCCAGCAAGTTGAATTGCAGTACTCAACTGTATGTTTCACCTTTGTTTGGCTTATTTGAAGCTATTGTACTTGCAAGATTCTTGCTGTTCAGAGTTGTATCCTCATGATTGTTTGCACTTTTTGTCGCTTTGGACAAAAGCGTCAGCTAAATGAACTGTAATGTAATAATAGTCAAGGCATGAGATGACAAGTGCTTGGACAAGAAACTGCGTCGCCTTCTGAGTCAGTAGGGGACGTATCCTCCTGATGTTGTACAGAGTGTGTCTGCAGGAGAGGGTTGTTGCAGCGATGTTGGCACTGAAGGACAGTTGATCGTCCAGTGTCACACCCAAATTACTAGCAGTACGAGCCAGGGAGACAACAGAGGTGCCAATGTTGATGTTAAGGTATTGGATGGGGGAGCCCTTCCCTGGAAGGAAAATGAGCTTGGTCTTGTCAAGGTTGAGTTTCAAGTGATGTTCAGCCATCCACCGAGAGATATCAGCCAGACAAGCCGAAATCCGTGCCTCCACCTGGGTTTCAGATCTGGGAAAAGACAGAATCAGTTGAGTGTCATCTGTGTAGCTGTGGTAGGAGAAGCCATGAGAGTGATGACAGAGCCAATTGAGTTGGTGTACAGAGAGAAGAGGAGGGGACCTAGGACGGAGCCCTGAGGTTACCGGTGGTGAACTCACCACCGGTAACCTCAGGGCTCCGTCCTAGGGTCTCTGTCAGCCAAGGATCCGACAGAGACCCTCTCTAGGTTACCCTATACGTGCGGTCCTTTGGTAGGATTTGAGCAAGGAGAGAGCAGAGCCTGAGACTCCCAGTTGTTGGAGGGTGTAGAGGAGGATCTGGTGGTTCGCTGTATCAAACACAGCAGTCTCAGTTGACTGGCTTGCCTTGAAACCAGATTGGTGTGGATCGAAGGTTGTTCTGGTGAAGGTAAGACAAGAATTGATTAAAGACTGCACTCTCAAGTGTTTTTAAATGTATCAATTACTGAAAACTAGCATCACATATCTGACCATTTTTGTCGTCTGCACTGGAACTCTGGTATTGTTTTGGCACATGGATCAAAAGCAACGGCAACAACATTCTGCCTCCAAACCAACTGTGGACCTGAATGAATTTGTGCTGCTCACAGCATTTTTCAATATGCAGAGCCTCCCCCCGTCATCATGAATAAAACTAATAACAATAACATAAAATATAAATGTATATTTGTTCACTTGTCTGTGCTATAAATGCATTTTCTGTATGATTCCAATATTTTTGATAATTTTTAGAGTCAAAATTGCTGAATGTGCGCATTCTCTGTTCGGTTACAGGAGAGATGTGAGCTATGGCAGCGACGAGCTGAACCTCACTTCGGATTGCGCAATCCCTCGCAAACTAGGTTGAGCGCGTGCATTTGGTGCGTGTCTGTTGCTATCTCTCTGTATGTCGCCAATATAATGTTTACAGACACTTTTATTATGCGTCCTGACATTCCATATTCTAGTTAATGTATGTAATGTATGTGTGTAACATATGTAGTCTTGCTGATGTGACATAAAACCACCGTGAGAAGACACCAGGTGAGGCAGACAGTACTCTGAGCACATGAGCCCACACTTAAGAGGGCGCACGCGAGCCCACAGGTTTGTGTAGCTGCTGTTCTTCTACGCAGAGACTGGTAGCTCCAACAAGCTACTGCTGGCTAACATCAGAGTCAGGTGCGCTGTAGCACTGTTTAGTTTAGTTTAATTCTCTGACTGACGGCCAAAAATGGAAGATTTTACAAGTAAAGGTAATACCACAATTTTATTGAAAATAGGATCTGACTAAGAGAAAACAATCCAATATTTAAATTAAAAACGAAATTTTGACCTTGAATAAAATATTATTTTGTTAATAGTGCAGTCTGTATTAATTAATTATCAAAGCATCAGACTAAAAATGCTATGGAGGGTGCAGAGCAAATACCTCTCTGAGCCACTATAAATGTAACGTTCTTTTTTGATCAAATATGTACCTTACCTGTGTGTTTATAAAGAATGCTGATATGAGATATGCAAAAATAACCAGTAGTACTCATTCATGCTGCCAAGAAAATGGTGAATAAGCTGCTCAGTTGGGTTGATATATTTGTAAATCTGACTCTAGAAGAGTCAGTGCCTCCCCAGCCATGAACCTCACCGCACGTCACTATACTTCAATACATGATTTTTTTTTAATAAACAGCTTTTTACAGCATGTCTTTCAGTGTTATTCTGGATGATCAACAGAACTGATGAACTGACCCTTTAGAGAATAAGGACTACCATATTACCAATGTACCTGTATATAGTGGAATGGAAATGGAATAAACAGCCCACAGCCAAATTACATTTCTGAAAGCTGAGTACAAAATTACATCTGGCTTCCAGCAGCATGCGGTAAAGGGATGAGGTGAGATAAAACACATTAGAGTATAACTCCAATTACCCCATAAAGATGAGTTCACTCTTATTTAAAGCAATATTGACCTCTTCCTCTTCCTCTCAATGTACCTGTAAACATAGCTGCGGCTCCGGGGGGAGTTGTGGAGAGGGACCCTCCAGTTGGGGCCCAGTGTTGCGTACCTGTTTGTCACACATTGTCACAGACCTTTTGGTTAGCAGAACTTTTCAGTGTATCTCAGTCACCAGAGGAACCAATATAATAAACCTAAGCCAACTCAAACCATTCACTGAGGTACAAACATGATCATATTGTCCAATCACAGCCTGATTTTAACCTGGCAATCATAGATAAATTAAATATTTATTCTATGTTCTTGCTAGGACAAATATAAATATAAATAAATATAAATAGATATACACTACGATTAACTTGACATAGGATATTAGCAACATTCAAATATATACATAGTTAAATCTGGAGATATTCTATATTTTTCTTCTTGTCAACAAATGTTCTGAGCCAAATGCCCACACAAAGTCCTGCTGCCCCAAATACTGACTACAGTACAAAATGTGGATTAATCCGCCGCTGAAAATAGTCCCAAACTAAGTCACTAATTGCCCCTATATGTTTGCTAAAAACTACCGTGAGCCGCTGTTTTAGGAAATGACTGACCTAAAAAAAGTATATGTAAATGTTTATTTGAGAGATAGATTTAAAATTTCACATCTTCAGGAGCAACCAATGGGCTTGTGGCTGAGAGCCAGATAAATAACACAAAATATACATTGTCAGCCTTTATTATTCAACAGAACCTGATTGTAGTCTTATGATCACGTTGAGAGGTGGCATTATTTAAATGATATACCAGTGTGAGGAAGCAATTTCTTTGTCCTCAGCTTGTTATCTAAATTCTTAAATGAACCACTTTAATGCTATGCATACTTCATTTGTCATTTCAAAGTGATTATAGTGGTTATATGTGATGATTAGCTCTCACCTCTCCATTCCAGGGGACAGCTCCACCCCAAAAGAGCTTTCACTGCTGCCTATTCGGAAAAAAAAACAGGACAAGTGTATTCTTTGGTCTCAGGTTTATGAGAAAAGCTAATGAGGCATTTGTAAATATAATATAACAGTGTGGAAGAAATATTTTGTTAAAGAAGATTTCAAATTTTTAAAATAAGAAGCAACACAGATGATTATGATGAGGATTCATGAAGCATGGAGAAAAGACACACCCACAAATGGTATCTTCACTTTTATACTGTGCATCCTGAGAGCAGGGGTTTCCAACAAACTGTGGTATATGGAAACTACATGGTGAGGAGAAAAGGGTTAATAAGGCTAATATAAAATATGACTGGTTCACAAGGTCACAAGAACTGAGTCTGGGGTTTTTCTTCATGATACAACTTACACTTCAGTGTCACTTAAGTTGCTATTGTGACAAAGATTATGGATCAAGTTGTTTAAATGTGAACTCCTTAAGGCCCTGTCACACATATCCGTATGACAGAAACGTATTATTCATTATGCTGTTGATTGTAAAAACTAGATTTTAACCTCTTAAAGTGTGGCTGTCAAAGGGTTTTTCTTCAAGTATGTAATTGTTAGAAGCAAAGTGTATTCACATATACAGATAGATACATATCTATAAAAATAGATACATTAATAAATATATATGTCGGCTGTATTCATCTACATTGTGTGAATGTGTAAAAGCTCAGTCCAGCCATAGCTCTGCCGCCTGTGTTGGATTAGTGAATTGATGCAGTGTTATCATGTGCATTACAGTGTGTGCCAGTGGAAGCTGGGGAGACACTCTCTGCCTCCTTCACCAGAAACACACAGGGGTCTGTGTGCATCATGCTTGGAATACTTCTGACTTGTATGTGTCACAATGTGGTTAAAAAGAGGACCCAAGCGCAGTACACACAACAAGCAGGGGGCACAGATATATATATATATATATATATATATATATATATATATATATATATATACATACACACACACACATAATCACAAGAACAGGACAAAGCTGGAGGAGACAGGCAAAGACACGAGAGCAGCAGGGTGATGAGACACAAAAGGATCAAATCAGGGCAGGGCAAACAAATCACAAAAAAAAAACAGGGACATGTCCAGAAAACAAAAACACAGGAAGTAAAACGAAACATGACACATGGTGAGTGTTCGTAAAACAGGAAAAAAAAACGCCGCCGGGGATCATAACGGTATGAAGTTTTTTTGTGGTACTAATTACTGCAATGGGAAAAAGCTCAAACACTGCAGAGGACATACAGACAGCTGCATGTGATTGTGCCTGCTGGTATTTGGTAATAATAATAATAATAATAATAATAATAATAATAATAATAATAATAAGCTTTTCTATAGCACCTTTCATACAAGAATTGCAGCCCAAAGTGCTTCACAGCAAAAACATAACAATTAGTTCAAGATTAGACAGAATAAGAGCATTTACAGTACAATAATACAGTGTTGATGTAAATGAGTCTGAAGTACCATTATAAAAATAGCAGAATTAAAATAGAAGATAAAATAGCAGATAAAATAGCAGATAAAATAGCAGAATTAATATAGTATAAAATAGCAGAATTAAAATAGTATAAAATAGCAGATAAAATAGCAGAATTAAAATAGTATAAAATAACATTGGAAATCATGCCTAGTTTCCCTATCTGTGCCATACTTAACGAGCCTACTGCCAGGAAATCACATTCACATTACATTACACCATTCTTGTAAATGTTTTAAACTACCAGAGGCATATTTTGAAAGCATGAGATCAATAATGGGCCCCTGTGGCCTTTCAACTGGTTTACTCCCTTCAGTTAAAGCCACTTTTTCTCCAATACACATTTATCAAAGAAACTTCCTCTTTTTCCCGTGGTAAAACAGTCTATTTGATCTCAGGTTTTTCAAAAATACACAGTCTGAAATTTATCTCAGTTACCTTTACACATTCAATGTTAAACCAGGTATAGCAAAAATTAATGAAATCATTTAAGTGGCATAGAGTAGCAGCATTATAAAATAATAATAATAATAATAATTCACCATTAAGAGGCTAAGATAAAAATATGTAAAATATCACCATTAAAAGGCTAAAGTAAAGAGATATAAAATATCACTATTAAAGGGCTAAAGTAAAAATATATGTTTTTAGCTTACTTTTGAAGATATTGAGCGAGCTTGCTTCCCTAATGTCTGCAGGTAAAGTGTTCCATAGCTTTCGTGCATAATTGCAAAAGGCTGCATCCCCAATTTTCTTTTGGATGTTTCTGGGAACATTTAGTAAACCAGTAGTGGATGATCGTAATGTTCTTGGGGGCACATAGTTTATTAAAGAGTTGGCAGTGTAACTTGGTGCGGTTCCGTTTAGGGCTTTGTATGCAAGAAGGAGGACCTTAAAGTCAATTCTAAAAGTTACTGGAAGCCAGTGTAGAGCGGCTAACACTGGACTGATGTGGTCTCTCCTCTTGGCTCTAGTCAGCAGCCTCGCTGCAGCGTTTTGGATGAGCTGAAGTCTCTCCGTTGTTTTTTTTGGGAGGCCGGTAAAGACGGCATTACAGTAATCGAGTCGGCTTGAGATGAAAGCATGGATTAGTTTTTCAGCATACTTTTGATTTATAAATTGTCGGACTTTAGCTATATTTCTAAGGTGGAAGAATTATTTTTTTGTCACCTTGTTTATGTGGGATTTAAAACTTAGATCTGAGTCTATGATAACACTAAGACTTGGAACTTCAGGGAAACATCAATTCTCACAGATAATGTACTAAGGATTTGTTCTAATTAGAATCTTTCCTACAAACAAGAAGACAAGGTTTACTCATGTGCCATTTTGTAATCACGAAACATCTGTGGTAGAGTAAGAATAACAGGAATCCATGTGTTAATTACTCCACGAATAACTCGTAAAGTTATTGGCTTCTTACCCAACCATCAAACATCAGCCCACATTTACAATTTACACTCATCCAAAACCATATTAAAACACAATGGGGAAATATTTGCCTTTTTTATAGATATAAAAAGACTAATTTGGCAAAGTGAATTGCTCTTTCAGCTCACATAGTGTAGCATTAGAGGCTAAATGGATTCATTAAATCCAAATAGTCTGACAATGAATGCTGTATGATAATTGTAAACAAATGGTCAGATTTCTTCAAACAAGGAAGAGTGGTGCATCAGGGATGCCATCTTCAATATCTATATCAATAACTATATTAATAAACAGGCCATGACAGTCTTCAAGCCTTGGATTAAATCTGCAAGGCAATGAAATATGCATGCATATACATGTACGATCACATCATCATTTCTGTCACATGGATTGTCTCTGTTGTATTTTTACTATGTTGTTTATCCTGTACACAGGTCATCTATTGCACGTCTGTCCGTGCTGGGAGAGGGATCCCTCCTCAGTCTCTCCCTGAGGTTTCTTCCATTTCCCCTCTTTTGTTTCTTTTGTTTCTTTCAGGAAGTTTTTTCTTGTGCGGTGCGAGAGTCTAAGGACAGAGGGTGTCGTATGCTATACAGTTTGTAAAGCCCACTGAGCCAAATGTGTAATGTGTGATATTGGGCAATATACTGTAAATACATTTGATTTGATTTAGATAAGGCACACAGGACATACTATATCATCCCAATAAATTCAATCCACCAATTAAAATTATTATTATTCAGTAACGTTATTCAACAAGTGTGCGTGCAGGGATATTTTTTTGTTCACTCCTCTCCTTTCCTCCGTTCTGTCTCTGACTGTAGGTGTGTGCGCACGTGTGTCGGGAGCGAAGCCCCGCCCTTCGCTAAATAGACCTCAAAATTGTCTGCGAGCCATATGGCGTCATCGAAAGAGCCATAGGTTCCCGACCCCTGACATAGCCTGCTGTGAGGAGACACACCAGTTCAGTCTGGACCTCCCACTCTCCACGCCCCTAGTACCCTACCAATTACCTTACATGCCTGAAACACAACCGGAGGAGGCTACCTTCACCCCCTTCTGTTTCATGCTGATGCTTGTTCTACTGCCTCCTACTGAACAAGGACTACAACAACAGCTGGACAAAAAAGTACTGTAAGAATGGGTCCCTGGCAGTAAATATGAAGAACAAATACCAGTTTACCATAAATAACCATATCATTAAACATAGAACGAGTTATACATACCTTGGTTTAACCATAACAGCATGAGCAAGTTTGAAGATCGAAGTGAATGCACTAAAAGAAAAAGCTCGAAGAGCTCTAAATGCAATTAAGAGAACATTTCTCTTCTACTCTTTTTTTCTGTACAGCAATTCACTTGGCTCAGTGTGTCACTCCTGCTTCTCCTACCACAGCTACGCACATGAGTCTCAACTGATTCTGTCTTTTCCCAGATGTAAAACCTCCTGGCACAAATCTCTTCTTATCTGGTCTTATCTTATCTTATCTTATCTGATATTTCTCAGTGGATGTCCGCACACCAATTGAAACTCAACCTTGATAAAACCGAACTGCTTTTCCTTCCAGGAAAGGGCTCTCCCATCCAAGACCTTACTATTAACTCAGACTGCGAGAAATCTGGACGACCAGCAGATACACTCTTTACAACATAGGTCACTAACAGGCGGACCGTGGTCCGAGTCCGGACCCAGACGCCGACCTATACGGACCTATAATCAATAAATTAAAGGATTTTCAATTTTGACCGGCGCTGTCACGCATTCCACCACTATTAGTTTGGTTTTACCTGGTTTCCCCAGCCCATCTCCTTACCTGCTACTCATTCCCTCATTAGTCTCGCAGAGGATATATACCAGTTCACTCCCACTTGTTCCCTGCCATATTGTCTTGTGTTTTCCTGCCAAGCTCTCCGGCGATCTTCTAGTTTATCTGTTTGGCTGACCTGGCCATTTTGAACCTGCTCGCCTGTTTCTGGACTCCGATTCCTCTGCCTGCTCCTTACTGGATTTGTTTGCCTTTTGGACTTATTTGCCGTTTTTTGACCCTGCTTGGATTGCTGAGTAAACTGAATTACATTGTATTCTGCCTGTCTCTGTGTCGTGCTTTTGGGTTCAGGTCTGTCGGTTCCAGCAAACCTTACAGTACAATCTGTACATGATACAACACCATGAGCAACAGCTGATCTTCATGACGGAGGCTATACAGGTGATGTCTGTTCGCCACGAGCGTAGCTTTGAGTCTCTCTGGGAGCACCTCATGAATCTCTCCACTACGGGCCGGAGTCTTGATACCACTGCTGTCTCCAGATCTCTGGTCCACACTTCTCCGGCATCAGATGCACACTTACCTCCACCGGAGTGCTATTCTGACGCCCCTGGTTCGTGTCGGGCATTCCTTGTGCAGTGTCGCCTTTGAGCTCCAACAGAGAGATCCCGGGTGGCATATATTGCTCTGCTCACGGGCAGGGCTAAGGACTTGGGAACCGCCGAGTGGGAGAGACGATCTCCAGCCTGCTTCTTCGACCAATTGTTCACTGAGGAGCTGCGGAAGGTCTTCGATCATGTCACGCCTAGAAGAGAGGTCGCTCGAGGGCTGTTCGACCTGAAACAGGGAGTGAGAGTGGTATCTGATTACTGCATCATAGAATGCTGCCTCACTTCTCGATGCCTTCTACCACAGTCTGTTAGATCATATCAAGGATCTTCCAACTGATTTGGATGAGCTGGTGGCCCTCTCCATCTCTATCGATGGACGTCTGCGGGAACAAAGACAAGAGAGGGTTCGGTCTGCTGTTCCTTAAGCTCCGCTTCATCAGTCTCATTTCGTGAGAATCAGGGAGGGGGACGAGTGGAAGACAGCCTGCAATACTCCTAGTGGATATTATGAATATCTCGTTATGCCATTTGGTCTCACCAATGCTCTTGCAGTCTTCCAGGGATTAGTCAATGATGTTCTTCGAGATCTGCTCAACGTATGTGTCTTTTCTCCAAATCTAAGCAGGAACATGTGACACATGTACGCCTAGTTCTCCAGAGGCTCTTGGAGAACCGTCTTTTTGTGAAGGCTGAAAAGTGTGAATTCCACACCTCAGCAGTATCATTCTTGGGATTCATCGTCAACACAGGTAATATCCAGATGGATACGACGAAGGCTGTCACGGATGGTCGTCTCCTTCCACACGCAAGGAGATTCAACGTTTCCTGGGTTTTGCCAACTTCTACCGGAGTTTCCTCTAAAATTACACCTCCCAGAAAGTGCTCTTCCGATGTTCCCCCGTGGCAGAAGAGGCTTTTTGTAAATTGAAGTTACGTTTAATTTCAGCTCCCATTCTCATATTCCCAGATCCCACTCGCCAGTTTATCGTGGAGGTGGATGCTTCGGACACCGGTGTGGAGGCAGTTCTTTCTCAGCGATCGGCTAAGAATCAGAAGAGAACCAGAGAATTTGTTGATGCCTGTCTGGTCTGCTCCCAAAACAAGACCTCCGACTAGGTTCCCTCCGGTCTTCTCCATCCCTTGGCAGTTCCAGCTTGCCCATGGTCCCACATCTCTTTGGATTTCGTCACTGGCCTATCACCCTCTGACGGTAACACATACTCATACTCACTATCGTTGATCGGTTTTCCAAGACTGCTCAATTCATTCCACTAACCAAATTGCCTACCGGCAAAGAAACAGCTGAAATGATGCTCCAACGGGTGTTCAGACTTCATGGTCTGCCCCGTGAGGTGGTCTCTCGTCCACCTTTCACTTTTGGTCTGAGTTTTGCAGGTTGCTGGGGTCCACTGTCAGTCTGTCATCCAGTTTTCACCCCCAAACCAATGGTCAGGCAGAGAGAATGAACCAAGACATGGAGACAGCTCTACACTGCTTCACTGCCTCGCTTCCTACAACCCCTCCTCCTGGTCTAAGCAACTCCTGTGGATTGAGTATGCCCACAACACCCTTCCCAGCTCTGCCACTGTGGTCTCTCACCCTTCCAGTGCTCCCGGGGTTACCAGCCACCACTCTTCCCTGAGCAGAAACGGGAGGCCAGTGTTCCCTCTGTGCAGGCGTTCGTAGGTCGGTGTTGACGCACATGGAGACAGGCTCGCCTCACAGTCCTGCGCTCTTCAGAACGTTACCAATGACTCGCCAACCGACGTCGCATTCCTGCCACCCTGTACACTTTGGGGCAACGGGTCTGGTTATCTACAAGGGATCTAACCCTCAGAGTAGAATCCAAGAAGTTAACCCCCCCCGTTTCGTATGTCCATTCCCCGTCTCGAGGGTCATCAATCCTGCTGCTGTCCGTCTTCATCTGCCGCCTTCCATGAGGGTTCACCCCACATTCCATGTATCCAAAGTCAAGCCTGTTAAAGAGAGCCTGTTTCAGATAAGTGAGCGGCAGACAGGGAGATAAAAATATCTACACATGGCACTCTCTAAAAAGTGGACAGTGGAAACAGAGATTTCAACCCAGAATGAACAGACTAATTCATGTTCGTCTTTCCCACTGGGAGCACAAAACCACTTTGTCTCATATGCTCAGAGACCGTGGCGCTCATTAAAAGTGACAATGTGAAACGCCACTATGAGACAAAGTACAAGGTTTTTGACCAAACATACCCACTCAAGTCTGAACTGAGGTCACAGAAAATAAGCAGTCTCAGAGCCCAATATGATCAATCCAACAGGATCCTGACCCATTCATTCACTGCCCAACAACGTGCTAATGTTCTTTCAGAGTTGCATGGATTTTGGGTCAACACAAAAAAACATTTACTGATGGAGGGGCTGTCATGGAGTGCATGAGTGCAGTAGCTGAAACCTTACTTGAGGGAAAACCAAAAGAAAAGCTTTGTGACAAAATAAAGCAAAAACCTATGTCAGCATAAATAGTTCTAAAATTAAGCACTTTATTTTAAGATGCACAATTTTTCAAAAGCTATTTTATTTATTTTCTCCATTTTATTTTTAAATTCAGCCTGAGAAGAACATTATACATATCTACTGTATTATATATATCTGGATAGTTCAATGTTAAGTAACAATAAATATTGTCGAAATGTTTTTTAATTGTACTTTCTTTTTTTGATTTGACAGTCAGTTGTTGATTACATGCAGACGTTGATACAGCTACTTCACTACTTCAATATATACACACTAATTGATAACGCAAGTTAGACATTATGATGTTCCAGACCAGACCGGAAATTATGTCTAACTGGACCTCCTTGAATTTTAGTTGAATACCCCTGCTTTACAACATCAGGAGGATACGTCCCCTACTGACCCAGAAGGTGACACAGGTTCTGGTTCTGACTACTGCAGCTCTCTCCCGGCTGGACTATATGTGCCATCCGACCTCTACAGCTCATCCAGAATGCAGCAGCTCAACTGGTGTTTAACTTCCTCAAGTTCTCCCACACTACACCGCTCCTCCGCTCCCTTCACTGGCTATCAGTAGCTGCTTGAATCTGCTTCAAGGCTCTGGTGCTGGCCTACCATGCTGTGAATGGATCAGGCACTTCCTACATCCAGGCAATGTTCAAACCATACACCCCAGCTCGCTCACTTTGCTCTGAATCGGCCAATCAGCTTGCTATTCACTCACAGCGAGTGAGACCCAGATACCTCTCAAAACCGCCTGTTTAATATCCTGGGTCCAAAATGATGGAACGACTTCCCCATTGATATCAGGTCAGTAGAAAGACTTCACACCTTCCGTTGCAGACTGAAAACCCACCTGTTTTGACTGCCTTGGCCAATAATAATACAAATAAATAAATACAATTCTTATTTCTGTATGTAGCTCTTAAATTGGTTTGGCATATTTGAAGCTAATGGTTGAGTTTTTATTCTGTCGTTAATATATGTTGCACTTACATTGGTTTGGCTTATTTAAAGCTATAGTTCTGTACTTCAATGATTTCACCTATTTGAAACTAATGTACTTGCAAGATTTTTGCTGTTCAGAGTTGTGTCCTCATGATTGTTTGCACTTATTGTAAGTCAGTTTGGACAAAAGCATCAGCTAAATGTAATGTAATGTAAGATTTTATAATGTCCATTTTCCAATTCAAATCTGGCTTAAAATATTTGATAGTGTCTTCAGTCCCATTGCACTGTATGGTAGTGAAGTATGCTGTCCGCTCAGTCATTATAGCTATACCCCCTGCGACAAGCATCCAACAGAATCTGTACATGCAGAATTCTGCAGATACATTTTACGTGTACATGGAAAAACACCAACAAATTGCATGTAGATCAGAATTAGGCAGATACCCACTGAACTGATAATCAACGTTCAAAAACAAAGCACTCAATTTGTTTAACCAGATTAAATCCAGCCCCGAGACACACCCTCCACTCCCAAGCCCCCCAAAGCAAAGAGTTTAGGCCAGAAAAGAGTCTCCTTTGTCAGTTGCCTCAACCAGCGCAAGAGCTAACGGTGGGGATCTGATCCCGGATCGCCCGACTCCTCGCAGAATCAACAAACTGTCTGTTGCTGCCATTACACAGGCTTGATCCTGCTGTGATCCCGGTGTTGGGGTTTGCACTGGCTGAATTATTGCTTCAACGCTGGCTAAAAAAAGGTTTTTCTTCTGAGCTGGACTACAATGTGCGCTAGCTAGCTAATTCAGTCAATCCATGAAATTCATTGACCCATATCGCTATTTTCAAGCTGCTGTAGCTGTCATATTTCACGTAGAGAAAAATCAAACCCCTTTCCCCCCCGGTATATAATAATGGGATATTTTGGTCATAGCTGACTAACTTCCAGGCTTGTTTGCTTTTGTTGACGAATTGATAGGTTGCTAACATAGCAAAATACTGTCTTGAATACGCTCAAGACAGTATTTTGTTAACTACCTTTATTGACATTTACAAACTAATCAGCTAACGTTACAACGCAACGCAACTAATGGAAGATCCATGTTCTGGTTAACCTTAGTTTACTTGTTAAGGTTATTGCTAGCAAAATACTGAGTGGATATGTGTTAGTTTATTAGCTTGCCAAACTACTTCACCATCTAAAATTATCCATGATAATCTACTAACTAAAATGTTCTACACCAGTTCGAACATTTTTACACCGGCCCAACCTTTTTTGGTAATTATGCGATAGTAAGTCATAATTATGAGATACAGAAATTACAATATAAAGTCTCCAATCATTTTTCTATGGTGCACTTCTGTAATAAGACCATGTTCAGACTGACATTAGCAAAAAACACAGATGCTTCATTCATTTAAACGACGACACTGTGTTGGAATAAGTGAGGGTATTGATTCAGAGCGCTCCAGCAAAAAAACATTAAAACATTTATTTTTAAGTTGAACCTGGATCAGCTTTTGCCACAACGCAAGCCAACATTATCTAGCAAATTAGCGTAATGCTAATCAAATATGTCCGAGCACTTATTTCTGAAGACAGAGGATAAAATGATTGTTCACATTCCAAAGTTGTGAAATCCTGTCTCATAGTATTATACACCACTGCGCAGTGTTTTGGCATCTGATAAGCCTTCAAACTCATGGGTCTATTTCTCTTTTCAGCCTGAAAACTGAGAGTTGGTGGCAGTAATATTATTTAAAAAAGTAGCAATGCAACCGTGAACAAAGAGGGGAAGAATATTTTGGTGGTAATAGGGACACAATATTTCTTCAAAGGGAGGCGTACAGGATACACTTCCGAGATACCCTAATTCCCAATGGAAAGAATGAAAAATATTTCATTTGCTTGTTTCTAGTGAAGCGAATGCTATTTGTGTTTCCTATACTATCGATAACATGAGATTATGTGTGGCATAATTAAAAAGTCAAATTAAAGTGCTGTCCTAGTTTTTACTTAGTACAAATTTTACTTTAGTTTTCACTTCCATATGCAGCAAAATGCAGGCCCTCAGCCTGGCTGTTGTTCAAGAGCTGTAGCACTAACAGGCTGAGGTGGACAAAACACAGAAGAGAAATGTACTGCTGTCATTGAGTACATCCTCACCTCCACTTCAACATCTGGTTCGCCGCAGCCACAGCCAAGGACAAGGGCATCGTATCATTTGCTCTGCAGAGAAGATGATTGGCTGCGATCTGCTGTCCCTCCAGGACCCTGAGGTGAGCAAAAAAGATTGTGGCTGACCCCTCCCACCCTGGACACAAACTATGTGAGTCACTTCCCTCTGGCAGGAGGCTGTGCTCCATCAGGACAAAATACATTTCCTGTTTCATGTAGTCCTATTTATTAATCTAGGTAGTTTTGGTGTGAATTGTAGAGTGTTGGAGATATCAGCTGCAGAGATGTCTGCCTTCTCTCCAATATAATGAAACTACATGGCACTTCTCTTGCGGTGCTCAAAGCCCCCCAAAAAATTATTTAAAGACTCAACAATGTGTATTTCCAGAAATCATGATCAGGTTACTCAAGATAACCCACAGACCTTGTTATAACCATTTTAATGTCAGAACATTCCTTCTTCTTTCCGACTTGACAGTTGCTCCAGCTGTGGTCAGAAACGAGCACTTCACGTGACGCTTCAGAGGAAAGGACGTAAAAATGTATTTCCTCGTTTCCTCTCTCCTCGCATGGTTTCAAGATGCAAGTGAGGGAAACATATAGGTGTCATTTTAAGAGACTTGGGATGCACCCAGTGTCTCTACTCGTGTGTCTTATCTTGTGTCTTATCTCTTGTTTTACTTCTGGCCTTTGTCTGCCCCGTCCTTATGACTTTCCCTTATTATCTCCCTCCTTTCCTTGTACTTAGTCTGTGTGCTCCCCTTTTCTTTAATCAGTTTGTCTTCTTGCTTCATTGCTTTTGTTACCTGTTTTGCCTAGCTGACATTTGGAAGCTGTGTGAGCCTGTGTTCTTTAATAAAGTGCTTTCTTTGAATCTGCCTGCCTCCAACTCTGAAGAAAGTCAATAAGCTGCTAAAAAGTATCATATCGGTATCGGTATCGCCAATACTGGCCCTGTATTTACTTGGTATCGGATCGATACCAAATTTTGCAGTATCGCCCACCCCTAACTGGGCCAAACGTTTCCTCCGGAGCTCTTAAGTGTCCATGCTTACCGTTTGGTTGTGAGTCTTATTCATTAACGTCCCGTCATGTTTGTTAATGTATTTATGTTACATGTTTCATGTTTAGTAATTGTCCATATTTAGTCTTGTCTCATTGTTCACTTATGTTACAGTCACTCATGTCTAGTCTCGTCATGCACTGTCTGTCATTGCACTTCCTGTTTTATTTTGTAATGACATGTTCCTCTCGTTTCAGAGCTGCTTCATGTTTGTGAGTTTTCCCGCCTGTTTGATTGTTGCCACCTGTTCCTCATTACCTCGTGTGTGTATAAATAGTCCTCGTCTCCCTTTGTCCTGTGCCAGTTTGTCTTGTGTTTCTGCCACCAAGAGAGCCAGTGTTTTTGGAATTAAGTAACCTTCATAGAAGATTGCCTTTAGTCAAGTTTAGTTTAGTTCATGTTTGCTGTATTTCCTTTTGATCTATGTTTTTTCCTCATATGAGTGATTTTTTGTTGTGATTAAAGACCTTTTTACTTTTGAAACATTATATTGAGTTGCTGCATTTGAGTCTACCCTTTTGTGTCACGTTCCTAACACCGGAGCAACCAAACAAGACTTCTGACGAGACTTCATAATAAAACTTATGTATACTAAATGATAATGTGAACAACAAATGCAACTTAAATACATTGTAAATCATGAGGTTATGTTGGAAACTGTAACAAATTATAATTATAGAAGACAATCTAATGGCTACAGTTACAATGTGGCTCTCATGTAAAAAATAGTGAAGACCACTGACATAGAAGATGAGTACGGTTAGATATTGGAGTCCTTTGACCTGAGATTAAACTAGTTTAATAGAATGTTTTACCTGAAAAACAAGGGTGGAAGTTTAACAGAGGGAATTAGATACTTATCACAGCCCATGTTATGTACGGTTCAGTGATGTGTGGTGAGGGTCATGGCTGTGGAGGCACTGACTCTTTCAGAGTTAGATTTAGAAATATATGAACCCAACTGAGTAGCTTATTCACCATTTTCTTGGCAGCATGAACATTGACTACTAGTTATTTTTCATATCTCATATCAGTATTCTTTATACACACACAGGTAAGGTACATATTTGGCCAAAAAAAACCATTACATTTATAGCGGCTCAGAGAGGTATTTGCTCTGCACCCCCCATAGCGTTTTTAGTCTGATGCTTTGATTAATTTGAATACAGACTGCACTATTAACAAAAATAATATTTTATTTAAGGTCAAAATTCAGTCTTTTATTTAAATATTGTATTGTTTTCTCTTAGTCAGATCACATTTTCAATAGAATTGTGGTCTTACCTTGACTTGTAAAATCTTCCATTTTTGGCCGTCAGTCGGAGAAAGAAACTAAACTAAACGTGGGTACAGTGCACTAGACTCTGGTGTTCGCTAGCAGTAGCTTGTTGGCGCTTACCGTCTCTACGTAGAAGAGCAGCAACACGGACCTGTGGGCTCACGTGAGCCCTCTTCAGTGCGGTAGAGTACTGTCTGCCTCACCTGGTGTTTTTTCACTGTGGTTTTAAGTCACATCTGCGAGACTAAATATGTTACACACATACATTAAGATGCAGGACGCATAATAAAAGTGTCTGTAAACATTATATTGGCAACAAATGCATGCGCTCAACCTAGTATGCATGGATTGCGCAATCCAAGGGGAGGCTCAGCTCATTGCTGCCTCAGCTCTCCTGTATCTGAACAGAGAATACGCAAATTCAGGGATTTTGACTATAAAAAGTATTGGAATCATACAGAAAACGCAGTTATAGCAGACCAGTGGACAAATATACATTTATATTTATTTTATTGTTATTTGTTTTTTTACTTTTCATGATGACCTGCCTCCCCTGACCACACGTCCCTGGTACGGTTACATATTGGAGTCCTTTGACATAAGATCAAAACTCTAGTGCCTGGAAAATAGGGATGGATGTTTGAATTATGTGAATTGGACCTAAGAGGTTTTTTTAAGAGTTGAGGGTTTTTTCATCAAAATGAATGTTCTTTTTGAAAATGGAGGTCATTTTGAGAAACCGAAGGTCTTTTTGAGATTTGGAGCTTTTATCATGAAATTGAAGGTTTTACTGAATATTGAGCTCATTTTTACAAATTTTAGGGTTTTTTCAGAGATTAGGTTTTTCCATGGAGATGAAGTTTCTTTTGAGACTTGAGCAAAGGTAATGGAAAGTAAAAATGGTCATATCTCCACAATGCCTTATGGTATATAGCTGAAACTTACAGGGTGTCTTATTTGTATTTTTTTGTGTCAGAAATAATGTCACAGCCGACAATCACTTTGACATGCTCCTGAAATTCCTGAAAAATCAGGAAGAGATCCTGGAAAGGCTTGAGGATTGTAGACAGGATTGAGGAACCAGACTATTCAGAGAAGAAATATGAGAGGAAATAAGCTTCTACAAGAACCACAAAGAAAGGAGATCCTGGGGACGGGTGTGTTTGTGTGTGGTGATGAAAGGCACAATGACAAAATGGGCTGAAACTACCTGAAAAGAGAGCTGCTTTGAAAAAGCTAGGAGCATGCATTCCGCCGTCTTCATCTTCATGCCACCTGTGGCGATGCTCTTGGACCATCTGTTTGAAGAGGGTTGGGTTGGAAAAAAAGGCAAATGAGTATGCAGAAAGTGCCAGCCATCCATCCTGCTGACAGTATTGGCTTCTTAAAGTAAAATGTACACCTCTCACATACAGCCCACACAGTGGAGGCAATGCTATTCACTTTCAAATCTTTACAACATCATTAAGAAAAATCCAGTCTGACAGCAGGGTGTGGGAGTGTCCCATACAATATAGAAAACTCTTCACCCAGCTAACTTTGGATTTTTCCCGCATCTTGGCAGTCGGTCTTTGTGGGGCCCTTGTGGCAGTTCTCGTATATCCGGGGGTACTCCTCTGCAACGGCAAATCATTTCTAATGTTATAATAGATCGATGGATGGAACTTTATTTATGGCGAAGGAAATTGTTGTGCAACAGTTGCAATAGGAGACAATATAAGATTTAAAACATTTTACAAATAGTGCAAAAATGTTTCATACAGATATACAGAACATGACATATATAACATATAGAAAGATGTAAGACTAAAATGAAATGTGGTGCAGTGCAATATTCAACAATGTGAGGTAAGGTGCAGTATTTGTCAAAATAACAACATGAAAAACACAAGATAAAAATGACCAAATTAAACTAAATATTCTGTAGTGCATCTTGGTGGTATAAGTCTGTGGCTGAAGGTGCTGACTCACATTGTATTAAACCTTAAGCGTACCAAAAAGATGGAGGTATACAATCAGTGCAAGTCAGCATTGATCTGTGGGGTTGAGAGACCTCACTGAAGGGCTGAGGTGAGTAAGTGCAAACAGTCAGTTATCATGTCGTGAATACATCCTCACCCATGCTGGGAGGTAGGGTAATCTATCTCATCCTGTTTGCCCGTCCGCGCCTGTCCAACCAGGGGGAAATATCGGCCCCCGTGGAAGACTTGGCCCTCTTGGTAGGCTGTGGGGTATGTAACTCTTCCACCCCCCTCTTCTTTGCCCTGCGCTGGCTTCTCGCCGGGGGGTGGCAGCGTCACCTCCTCTGCCTCAGCAGCCTCTGTAGACTCCTCTGTAGCTGGCGTTGCCTCCTGTGAAATCAAGTGGAAAATGACTGGAAACATGAAGCCACACGCAAAGACTGACTGACTTACAGACATGGTTGAAGGCAGACAGAGACATAGAAACTTACCTCTTGCTCCGTCGCGGGGGGACATCGATGATGCGAGAACTGCACCTGGGTCGCTGCAAAGCCTGTAGTTTCAACCGAAGGTTGCCATTGTCTGTGAGCAGATCATCCCTCTGCTCACAAAGTTGGCAGCTCAGGGGAGAGAGCACTGTGGATGTCTTGTCTGGAAGGTGGTGTGCCTTGTGCAGTGACGCAGAAGCACTGAAAGAAAAGAGATGTGTGTTGGGCTTTTGCTTGATCCTGATGGGAGCTTAAAAAAGGTCGGCTTTCCTACAGAGCGCACTTAAGTTGACAAGGCTTACCTGTCCTGCCTACTGAGTGCCTGTGACTCCTCAGCCATGCCCAGTCCCCCGGGTGTCTCTGCGGCTACACTCCCTGTGGCATCGCCCGTGGTCGTGTCCAGCATTTTACAGCTGTGTTTAAAAAGAATTAGAATAACAAAACAGGATGTATCATATAGAGATACAATCATAACATTATCGTTTGCATGACATTCTGTTGAAATTAAATTTGAATGAACTTGGATGCTAAAACCAGAAATGTACTCTGACTTTGTTTAAGTATCTTTGAGTTTCTAGAAAAGAGCTATACAAATCTAATGTGTTATTATTATTCTTATTATTCTTATTACTACTCACTGCTGTCATAGACGGTACAAGTCGGGCTTTGGATTGGCAATGGGATTTCCAGTTTTCCCCAAGAAGAAACACCCTTTGTCGTCGTCTACTTTGCCTCTTCAAGCACCTAAAGTAGCAGTCAAACCACTGTGTGAATAAAATGTAAGGTTATTACATTATCATTATGGGTCATTTAGCAGACGCTCTTATCCAGAGTGACTAACAGTCGCTGGCGCTACTTGTTCACCGCTTCTCCATCTGAGCTTAAGTTTTAGTCTGCTGTGTTGGATCTTATCTTCAAACGTTCAACCGTGTATCTTCTGTTGACTGCATTTCCGTTGCGGATTCTACCGGATCCATTGGATTCCAGCAGCCTGTCAGAAAAATTGGACCACCGCCACCACAGCTAGCCGTCAAGCTAGCTGGCATCAGTTGTGACCACTGGCTGCAGCCGATTCTCTGCTCCTCCTTCTCTACCAAGTGGGAGCTGTAGCCTCCGGATCATAAACCGGATCATCAAACTGCTGAGTATACTTTTCACACCTTTTCACATCATGCAGACTGTCAAACTCTTCATATGGCACGCTCTACTCTTCAACGCGACGAGCCCCTCCCTGCCGCTGAAATACTCCGCAACGGAACTACTGCGTCTCAGATCAAACTTCAAGACCCTCACAGCTCTGCTTGCCCACCGTGACAGTCCACCAAGCCCCGCCCCCCTCACACTGTCAATCACACTGTGTTATCCCCACTGCCCAAAGCAGCCACCTGCGCCACTTGAATGCTTGAAATGAGCTATTTTCAATGTAAGATCTCTCACCAATAAGGCCCTGCTAGTTTCTGAGCTCATTGTGGACAGAAAACTCAACTTTTTATGCCTCACCGAGACTTGGCAGCCTAATGACTTCTCCCAGTTAAATGAAGCCGTTCCACCGGGTTTTGCCTATATGTGTAAACCCCGCAACGCCGGGAGGGGGGGTGGTCTCGCCTTGCTCTACCGTAAGGACATCAAAGTCACTGCTGTCACTCTCCCCCATCACTCTTCCTTTGAATGTCTAGCTGTTAAACTCTCAGGCCCCAAACCCATCATTATTGTCACCATCTACAGATCATTTATTAACCATAATAAAGGCCACATACTGGACTTGATCTGCTCCACTGGCATTACTCCTTTTAATGTCACCGATGCCGAGTTTCCTATCTCTGACCACAAAGTTGTGCTCTTTGACGTTTATGCCCCCCGATCAAAAACTAAAGAAGAACGGATCATCTCCTTCAGAAATATCGAACACAGATTTCACCACCCTGATCAAATTCTATCTCATCCCTCTCCCATCCTCTTCTCCTGCTGACTTAGTGAGTCACTACAATGACTGTCTGTCCTCCTCGCTTGACACCCTGGCCCCCGTCAAAAACCCACAGTTTTGGGTCACCTACATCACTACAAGAACGCCCTTTCCACTGCCCTTTCCACTGCCAAATCCACCTGCTACTCCCACCAGCACCCTCTCCAACTTCACTCCAGCAACAGAAGACACCATCTCCAAGCTCATCTGTAAAGCCAAATGCACAACCTGCCAGCTTGATCCCCTCCCCACTACCCTCGTCTCGCCTGTCTGCCATCCATTTCCCCCATGATCACTAATATAATTAATCCCCCACCCTCAAAATGGCTGTAATCACACCCACCCTCAAAAAACCCAATGCAGACTCAGCTGACCTTAACCACTGCAGGCCCATCTCCAACCTTCCCTTCATTTCAAAAACCCTTGAGAGGGTGATTGCCACTCAACTCCAGTCCCACCTCGACTCAAACCACCTCCATGAACCCATCCAATCTGGTTTCTGCCCAATGCACAGTACCGAAACAGCCCTGGTTAAAATCACCAACAACCTCCTCCGTGCAGCTGACTCTGGACTGCTCACCATCCTCATCCTCCTTGACCTCTGTCAGGTAAATTAATCCTAAATTGTATTAATCCACATTGGAAAGACTATCATATGTGTTTGTTTACCTCAATCAATATATATATATCTACACTACGAATATGTTTCTGCGCAATTATGTATTTTCTGCACTGAGTGTATTACAAACATAATAGGGGCACTTCCCCTTTAAGAAAACGGGTCAACAAACCATTACTTCCTGACTGCTGACGGAGGAGCGTGTTGGCGCCAAACTGGGACCAATGAGGAGAAGGTCAACGCCTACTCCTTCTATGTAGCCACATGTTTTACGACTCTTTGGACACACTGGAGCGGAGCCGTGAGACAGCAACATGGGGGCTCTTTGAGCCATGCAGTCTGTGGAAACGGCGATGCGAATTATGTCCTCAGCTGAGAGTATTTTCTATGTTTGACTTATCACGTTAATAAATATATCGATTGAACTAGAGGATTGCTGTTTTGATTCGACATTCAAGCTCCGAGTTCTTCAACTTTTTCCACCCTTTAATTGGCGTCCCTGGGTGGGCTCCCGAAAGGAGAAGTGAAGAACGATCGCCGAGTATCGTTGTCTGGTATTCATTGCACGTGCACAAGATCAGGTGAGAGTGAACACCGGTTAAATCAAATATTCACTGCAGGTAGATTAGGAAAACTTATTAATGAATGCCAGCAACAATGTTCGACGGTCATAGCTAATACAACTACTGTTCAACGATAAAAAGTAATCCTGAATGCTGAAATACATGTGATAAGAGCAAGCATTGAAAATATTAATTGTGTTAACGATATTTATTAAAAGCCTATGGAGGGCTCCAGCGTAGACTGGTTAGGGCTCTTGGAGAGCTTATATTTAATCAAAGAAAGTCCAAGGTGGGTGTCCGGTCTGGTACTGGATAAAGCTTACGGTAAGCTTGCATTGATGTAGTTTAATACGAAAACACCTTAGGAAGGTAGCTAAGAAAGCTTAGTTAGTTTAATGTTAAAGAAGTCCTTTGGAAGGCAGATAGGTATAGTTTAATTAAAAGACTTAAGGGAAGCCTAGCTTAGAAGCTAGTGTTGTAACCAAAGGAGGATAATGATTATAATCCTGAATTACGTGAGAACCGATGACGATCGCCTCATAGTCTCAGAGATGTTATATATCATCTCCTTTGGGCAAGCATAGTGTAAAATATGTTAAGATTTGTTGTATTGTTGTATTGTTGTATTGTTGTGAGTAAAGTGTGTCTCAAGCAGGCCTAATGCGAGGCTAAACTAGCGCTGATATTTAGCTAATGCATTGGAGTTTGTAGAACAGGTGAAAACTGTTCAAACTGACTGGTGGACGGTTGTGAAATCAAAGAGAACCGTGGAGTGTATGTGAAGTAGTTTTAAGTTGGAAAAACGTGAAAGGAGACGTTTTTGTGAAAGGCCTCAGAGATTAGGACCAGCTAACTGTGGCCAAGTGATGCTGGGTCGCTAATTCTGCCTACTTGATGATACGAGGCATGAGAAAGTACATTGTGATAAACTAAACCTTGAGTCTTATGCAGGAGCATTTTGGGTGGAAATAAAATGCATAAGTGATGTAGTGACCGAGTGATTAAACTAAAGATGCGAGTTTTCTTCAAACTGGAAGGAGAGAAAATTTAGAACAAAGAAACCTCCATTTTCTATCCTTCTTCATCCGGTGGGAATTCAACAAAAAACCCACATCCGGTTGATAGCTAAATGCCTCTGGTGGACAAAATTGAGACTACAACTAAAAGTTTATAGAAACTTTACAAAATTTAAACACCTCCACCTCCTGTAGGACGGCAATTAAAGTGCACCTACATTTAAAATCGTGCACCAGCAGACAAATTGGTAAATTACAATTAAAAATTGAATTGAGGAAAGCTAAAGAGAAGAAAAATGTGAAACCAGAACCCCAGAGGGAGACTGTAGACCGGACGTCAGAAAAAGGACTGACAAGAGAACATGACTCCCCAGCAACGGGGATCCACACTTCCGGAACCAGGTCGTATATCTGCATTCACACACACTATCATAGTCAATTAAAGGAGGCTGAATTGTAAAGTGTAGAAAACTGTCTCTTATATGTTTTTGAGAAAACATGTTTCATAAGTGTGTGGATGACAGATATGTAGACTTTTTGTGTAATTCTGGAGCAGACAGAAATGATTAGAGCAGAACAGAGCCGCAAAATACTCAGAATAAAGAGCGTAAAATAAAAACAATCAGCTAATGATAGATTACGTTCAGAATAAAAAATAATAATAAAAGACTTTAGTATCAGGCCATATTAGAGATGGTATCTGTTTAAGCAAGAAGTGTCAGCCCAACCCGCATAACCCATTTAACACACACACTGTCACGGCTTCTTTGTATCCCTCTGTAAAAGGCCGGCGTGATTCCCTCTTGGATGGCTGTCCGTTCCCACCTCTCCCAAAAATATTAAGCAAACCTCATGACATTTGTGAAAGACTATAATCGTCAACGGACGAGATAGAATCTTCTGAGGTAGGGAGTTAGTCTCCTGAGAATTTAGTGTGGGTGCTAAACAGTGTAGGGAGCTAGAAGCTCCTGAGGGTCCGATCGTAAATGTCATGAGGAAGAAATATGGTGAAGAGAGTTTGTCAAATTTATCAAATTGGACAGAAATGTTCAGATTTCCAAAGGATGGTTCTTTAAGCAAATTAAAAATAAAGGACCTAAAAGAGAAGTTGCAAGAAGTGTCAGAGAGAATTAGATCAAGTGTCAGGAGCAATCCATATTTCCAGTAAGGAAAACTGCCATATATAGGATGGCTGATGGTACCAGAGTTACAGGTAGTAAATTAAGTTGTAGTACCAAGAGCATCCAGAGATCCAGAGAGCACATTTTTAATGATAGATATAGCAAACGCATTCTTTTCCAGCTAAGTGGTAAAAGAAAGTCAGATTTAGTTTGAATCCAGTTTGAGGGAAAGAAGTGTGCATTTACATAATAATCCCTTAAGGATATGGTGAGCGCCTTGATATAATAAACTACAATTGTTCAAATCAATAGTAAAGAATTTGAGTTACAACATTTCACAATCAGGCAGAGCACTAGGAGAGGAAGAACTTAATTAGAAGCACCTAAACCAGACTAAGAGACAAATTTGGTAAACTCATCTGTTTTAGAAATACCAGACTATAAGAAGCCTTTTATCTAAACGGCAGACTTTATGACATCAGTATTAACACAGAATCATGGAGATAAGAGTAGACCAGTGGTTTACTACTCTTCACAATTAGACCCAGTAGATAAGGCGATGCCTGACTGCACATAAGCAGTAACTGCAGCTTCAATGGCAGGTCAGGCCTCTGCATCAAGTGTTATTCAGGCCATTGACTTTAACAGTGACACCTGCAGTGTCAGTTTTATTTTCACAACCGCATCTGACTATAGAATAATGTATAACTTTGATCCATCTACATTATTACCAACAGCTGAAGACGGAGAACCACATGACGGAACGACAGACGGACAAGGAACTTCACCAAAACCAGACTTGACTGACATTCCCTAAGAGGAGCCAGAGATAGAAATGTTTGTTAACGGATCATGTAAAGTAACCTAGAGGATCCGAATGTGACAAGATCTCTGTAGTGACACAGACAGACGTATTAAAAGCAGAAGCTCTTCCTAATCATCTGTCAGCAGAGGAGCAGAACTGATAGCATTGACAGAGACGTGCAGATAAAAGAAAGACACAGTTGTAGATATCTACACAGACGGTAACTATGCATGTTCAACATGTGTTTGCTCAACAAGTACAGAATAGCGGTAGGGTAACATTGACTAACAAACATATTACTCACTCTAATAGAAGACTTATTGAAGGCAGTACAGCTACCAAAGTATATTGCTTTATATAAAGGCACAACACGTATGATAAGAACTGATCCAGTTTCAGTAGACAACAATATGTAAATGAGAAGACAAACACGCCAGAACACAAGACAGAGATATTGAAAGAGATGCAGAATGCAGCTACAAATTAAGAACAAGCCGTTTGGACTAAGAATAATTACATACAAGACAGAGACGACGGACGAAAGAACACTTGACCAGAGAAGAACTTAGTACTATCAAGAATATAGATATAAATGAGTGTATTGAGACACGGTATTTGACCATGTCTCAAAAGGGGGAGTATTATATTGAGTATTATATTAATAGAGTATATTCATAGCATCTGTCAAATGTTGTATTTGTACTATGTTGTTTATCCTGTACACACGACATCTATTGCACGTCTGTCCGTCCCGGGAGAGGGATCCCTCCTCAGTTGCTCTCCCTGAGGTTTCTTCCATTTTTTCCCCTTTAATTTTGGGGTTTCTTTTAGGAAGTTTTTCCTTGTGCGATGTGAGGGTCTAAGGACAGAGGATGTCGTAACCTGTACAGTCTGTAAAGCACACTGAGACAAATGTATAATTTGTGATATTGGGCTATACAAATAAATTTGATTTGATTTGATTTGATTCAAAGGCCGAATGCCGACTCCAATAAAATCCATGCAGATGTGATGAAACGGATATTCTGAACTAAATAAATATGAAGGAAATAAATATAGTTTACGATTATAGACGTGTATAAAATGAGCTGAAGTATTTCCAACACATACAGGAGACGCTATGACAGTAGCTAAAGTGTTTACAGCTAAATGAACTGTAAAATAAGGTAATGTGTGTAAAGGATAATAATGATAATAATAAGCTTTATGTAAGAATTGCAGGCCAAAGTACTTGCACTGCAAAAACATAAAACATTAGACAGAATAAGAACATTTACGGTACAATAATCAGTGTTGATGTAAATAAGTGTAAAAGACTAATGGTATAAAAGAACACTGGAAATCATGCCAAGTTTCCCTATCTGTGCCGGGAAAACTATCAGAGCCATATTTTGAGAGAGAGAGAGAGAGAGAGAGAGAGAGAGAGAGAGAGAGAATCCTGGTGACACCTGACACATAAATATATCACCACTCCTGTGAGAGACACTGACTCCATAAAGCAGAAACTGGACCTCTTCGTGGTGAAGTCTGACTACACAGGTAGGTGGTACCCATAGGGGCGCTTGTCTCACCATCAGTGAAGTTTTAGAAGGGGACTGTGAAATGGGGGTCAGTCATCACAGGAGGGTGAGTATAGCCCTGTACACCTGAAACTGCACAACCACATCAAATTTGATTTCTGTGACATAATAACCTGTCCCTCTTCTCTAACAATATGCAGAACAGATCAGGTGGGCAGAGGAGCACATCTGCGCCACGGAGAGGAGTGACATGTAAGAAAATAAATGATTGTGATCCATTATTCCTCACCATCGTTTCATCGCATCCCAGAGATTAGAGACTGTTTGTTTTAGGCAGCAGAGGTTTTAGGAGCAGGTCCACAAGGACACTTTAGGATAAAGGTAGAAAACAAGAAGACTGCAATCTCAAAGCAGTCAGTAGGAAAGGATATAAAGTTACTACAGTAAGAAATAGAGTAGGCATGGAGACAGGATATGTGGAGAAGAATATGTGGCTTGACTGCAAACTGTATACCACTAGCTCAGTAAATATATTGTGTGTGTGTGTGTGTACCAGTCAGGCCCCTCCTTGCTTTAAGCCCAGTCCCAGTACTACTCGGATCAATAACAGAGTAAACCTGTCTGTTAACAATGATGCACAGTGTAACAGAACCACTCAGCCCAATTTGCAAAAATCTCATTAAGAGATTTCCAACTCACAGAACCAATAGCACAAGACTGAAATATGTGCATTGATGACACTGGTCGAGCGTTTCTATGTTTGGCCCACAACAGGTCAAACTCTTGTGAGCTTGAACTCGGTGGAAGAGAAACTCAGCACCTGGGGAGAGCTTCAGCTCCACAGCATACAAGAGATGCAGTAGGAGTGCCCCGGGGAGTGCCAGAGATCAAATTGGAGCAGGTTTTGACTCATTGTTTTTATGATGGGCAACTACCAATAAGAATGTGGATTAATTACATTCATTGCATCTAACAGAGGTTTATTAATTATTACAAGGGATGCCGTTAAGGGACAAGCTGAACAACAAGCAGCTTCCAGCGTATTGACATGATAGAATGTCTTTAGACATGCTCCTAGCAGAGAAAGGAGGTGTGTGTGCCATGTTTGGATCATCCTGTTGCACAATTATATCAAATAATACTGTTTCAGAGAGATCAGTTACTAGAGCCTTACAAAGATTGACAACAGATTGATTGCTAGCTGAAAAAGGGGGTGTCTGTAAATGGTTTGGCTCTGTGTTGTACTTTCATCCCAAATAACACAGCCCCTGATGGATCCTTTACCAGAGCTTTGAAAGGACTTGACAGACTCAGCAAAGAGCTAGCATCAAACAGTGGGGTAGAGAATTACTTCACAGGCTCCCTGGAGCGTTGGTTTGGTCAGTATAAGATGTTGGTGTTGTTCATACCGATAATGATAGGAATATTAATCCTATGTGGATGCTGTTGCATTCCATGTTTCCACACCCTGACCACTAGACTGATCACCACTGCCCTGACCAAAGAGAAAGAAACTGAGAAAGGTTAGTTTTTTTTTATGCAAGAGCAAACCAAGTTACTCATAGACTATAATATAGAGCAGGAACACGACAGCCAGGAGGAAGATGATTTCGTGTGAATAACTCTACAAAGTGTTTTTTGCTGCCATACCGAAGCCACTGACTTTATTGTAGTTACAGTCTCTTACTGTAGTCACAGTCTCTCAGTCGTATACAGATATTACAGTCTTATACAGACATTAAAAGTTTACTAATATTTACTGTCTTTTACTGGAAGTGTTTTTTATTATACTGAAGCTAATTGTCTTTATACTGGAATAAAAAGTGAAGTTCTTTGGTTTTATACAGAAGGTATTTTTTATTAAAGTTGATGTTTTATACAGAAGGTACTTTTTATGACTGGAATAAAAACAAGTGCACTATGAATGTATTCTTGTATACCATATGCTGAATTGTACACCACTCGGTGCCTTATATTTACTGGAGATTATACACACCATAAATGGTATGTAAAGGGGGAATTGTCAGGTAAATTAATCCTAAATTGTATTAATCCACATTGGAAAGACTATCATATGTATTTGTTTACCTCAATCAATATATATATATCTACACTACGAATATGTTTCTGCGCAATTATGTATTTTCTGCACTGAGTGTATTACAAACATAATAGGGGCACTTCCCCTTTAAGAAAGCGGGTCAACAAACCATTACTTCCTGACTGCTGACGGAGGAGCGTGTTGGCGCCAAACTGGGACCAATGAGGAGAAGGTCAACGCCTACTCCTTCTATGTAGCCACATGTTTTACGACTCTTTGGACACACTGGAGCGGAGCCGTGAGACAGCAACATGGGGGCTCTTTGAGCCATGCAGTCTGTGGAAACGGCGATGCGAATTGTGTCCTCAGCTGAGAGTATTTTCTATGTTTGACTTATCACGTTAATAAATATATCGATTGAACTAGAGGATTGCTGTTTTGATTCGACATTCAAGCTCCGAGTTCTTCAACTTTTTCCACCCTTTACCTCCCACCCACTACTCCTGGAACACTTGGCTGACATTGGGATCACTGGTGTTGCACTCTCCTGGCTCTCCTCCTACCTTACCAACAGACAACAGTTTGTCCAGCTGAGGAACCACAGGTCAGGGTGTTCTCCTGTTTCACTGGGTGTCCCCCAGGGGTCAGTATTGGGTCCACTCCTATTCATATTTTACCTCCTCCCCTGGACACAATCCTCTGTCACCATGGCATCCACTTTCACTGCTATGCTGACGACACGCAAGTCTATATCTCTACCAAACCAACCACCACTCTCCCCCCCACCTCACTCACCACCTGCCTCCAGGACATCAGGAGCTGGATGAGCAGGAACTTCCTGAAGCTAAACAGTAGCAAAATTGAGGCCCTGCTCATCGGCTCCAAAAACACTCTACAAAATCCTAATCACCCCACCCCCAAACATCATGATCGACGGCTTCCCTGTATCCTTCACCAGCCAAGTCAAAAGCCTTGCCGTCATCCTGGACAGCACCCCTTTGTTTGCACCCCACATAAAAAACATCACCCGGACTGCCTTCTTCCATATCCGCAACATTTCCAGACTCCGCCCATCCCTGTCACAATCCAGCACTGAAATCCTGGTTAATGCATTTGTCACATCCCGGATTGACTATTGTAATGCTATCCTCTCTGGCTTACCCACAAAACTACTCAACAGACTTCAAATCATTCAAAACTCGGCTGCCCGGATCATTACCCGCACCAAATCGTCTGACCACATCACCCCCATCCTCATCCAACTTCACTGGCTCCCTGTTCAGCATCGGATTGATTACAAAAACCTTCTGCTCACATACAAAGCCCTCACCAACCTTGCCCCGACCTATCTCTCAACCCTCCTCTAGGAATACACCCCCTCCCGCTCCGTGCGCTCATCCTCAGTCGGACTCCTGACTGTCCCCACCTCCCGCCTTGTCTGGGAGTGAAGTGTACTGTACGAATGCTGTGGAAATCATGCTAGATCAGGGGTGGGCAAACTTTTTGACTTGCGGGCCACAATGGGTTCTAAAAAAAAAAAAAAAAAAGGGGCCGGGCCAGGAGCATTTGGACACGCAATGTAATTTTCAAACCTGGAGATTGCGTCTGTTTTTTATACATTTCAATTGAAGGTGCAAAGTTAAAGAAATCAACATTTACTGGAAAAAGATCAAAGATCACTTTCAACATTCAAAACATCCAACGAAATACTCAAGCTCAATAATTTCTAATTGTTTTAAACCCCGCGAAATAATGGACGGATTGTCCTGAGAGATAGATTGTATTAAATATCCTGCCTGCAGCAGAAACTAGAAAGGGGTCTTTAAATTGAGAGCGATGTGCGGCGTGTTAATTAAGCTACTGTACCGCTGCTGTGCGTAAATGCGCACATTGCTTTTAATTAAAAAACGCTCCTCCAAACTTTCCATATACATTTTTCTCATAACACAGTAGAGAAACTCACATTTCAGTGGGAACAGTGTTGTTGGTCTCCCTTTTTTGCCAGTGCATCAAAGTCTGGAGTTAGTTTTGTTGTGACAATTCTCAGGATAGATCTGCGGTGTTGGTCAGTTAACCGGGATCTGTGATGGGCTTTGTTGATGTTCATGACGCTGAAAGTCTGTTCACACACGTAGGTCGAGCCAAACAATGCCAGCATCTTCTGTGCCGTCCTCCGGAGATTTGGAAACGTGGTTTCGTTAAGTGAAGCGTAAAAGTCATTCAGTTTAAGAGACTTGAACTTCTCCTGTGAGACGGAGTCAGACTGAAGATCGATCAGCTCCAATTGCAGCTCATGCGGTGCTGTTTCGGGGTCTTGTGACAGGGGACAGGACACCAGCTGAAGTGACTTGTCAATTTTTTCAAAATCAGAGAACCAACGGCAGAATTCTCTGTGCATGTCGTGTTACGGAGTACGGAGTCTCTCTTCCTGACAACTTGGATCCCCTTCAGTTTGCCTACAGACGAAACAGGGCCACGGATGATGCCATCTCCTTGGCGACACACACTGCACTCACCCACCTGGACAGAGGAAATACATATGTGAGAATGCTCTTCATAGACTACAGTTCCGCATTTAACACTAGTATTCCCTCTAAACTCATCACTAAGCTCGCTGATCTTGGACTGGAGGCCTCCATCTGCAGCTGGATACTCAACTTCCTGACGGGCAGGCCCCAGGTGGTGAGAATCGGCAGCCACACATCTACCTCGCTGACACTGAACACGGGTGCACCACAACGCTGTGTGCTCAGCCCCCTCCTGTACTCCCTGTACTCCCTCTTCACCTACGACTGTGCTGCCAATCACAGTTCAAACATCATCTTCAAGTTTGCTGACGATACGACCATCATGGGCCTCATCACGAACAATGATGAGACGGCCTACAGAGAGGAGGTGAAGATACTGCACAGCTGGTGTCTTAACGTCAGCAAGACTAAAGAGATGATCGTGGATTACAGGAGACAGAAGCGGGGTGGACACCTCCCCATCCATGTCGGTGATGCTGAGGTTGAAAGGGGCAGCAGCTTTAAGTTCCTCGGTGTGCACATCACTGAGGACCTCTCCTGGTCACTTCACACGAACACAGTGACCAAGAAAGCTCGTCAGCCGCTCTATTTCCTGAGAAGACTGAGGAAGTTTGGCATGAACACCAGCATCCTCACAAACTTCTACAGAGTAACCATCAAATGTTTGCTGACGGGCTATATCACGGTCTGGTACAGGAACTGTTCTGTTCAAAGCCACAAATCGCTTCAAAGAGTGGTGGAGGCGGCACAGCACACCATTGGCAACAGTCTCCCGGCCATTCAGGACATTTTCCAACATCGGTGCCTCCGGAAGGCACAAAGCATCATAAAGGATCACAGCCACCCAGTACACAGACTTTTCTCCCTGTTACCGTCACGAACCACCAGACTCAGAGACAGTTTTTACCACCTAGCCATCAGGCTTCTTAACCTCCAGACCCACAGTCACTCTCACTCACTTGCTGTCTGTACTAAGTAAATATAAGTAAATATTATTATTTATTGTACTGCACAACCCCCCTTTTTTTGTAATTATTATTGTTTAACTCAATTGTATATAGTACTTATTTTAAAATATTTCATATATATATAATTTAATTTAGCTGATTTTGCTGAGCTGACTTGGTGTCTCTCTCACACACATTTCATTTTACTGTTGACCCTGTGTTAACTTGCATATGACAAATAAAACTTGAAACTTGAACTTGATGGTGGCCATTTGTTATCATAGACTGCCCTCTTTTGGGCTTTAGGATAAACTGCACTGTGATGTTGCTGATCAAATGTTTTGTTTCATTTAATTGTAGACCAAACTCAGTTCCGTGGATTTTATTTTATGTTTTATAAAGATGTGAAGTGTCTCGGATGCTTCTGATGGCTGTAAATATCTGAACCAAATTCAAGGGATTTTCCTAAGAACTGTGTTGTATTTATACTTTAACACCATCTTCCCAGCTCTGCTGTCGGACAAGCTGTCCCAGCTGTACGTTTCTCACTCCACCTGCAGGAAGCAGTATGTGAAGCTGGGGATACATGTCAAAAGACTCTTGTACCATCTGCACCTCAAGACAGCGTCCTTTCCCCTCTGCTTGTCTCTCCGTACACCAACACCTGCACCTCCAGTCTCCAGTCTGTCAAGCTCGTGGATTTCGCTGACAGCACCATCTACATTGGACTCATCTCTGGTGGGAATGAGTCCGCCTGCAATAGGGAAATCAACCATCTGGTGACCGGGACCCCAAGTACTACTAACTCTAAACCAGAGTATGTATGTATGTTCACACTGAAAAAGTGACAATGTGAAATAAATAAATAAATAATACTCAAAAAAGTGATTGTGCGTACTAAAATTAACTGAATGAACACAGACAACAAAACCAGAACAAAACCAAGAGGAAAGAGGAAGTCCAAGTCCTCATGTAACACATCAGTTGTCCATAGAAAATGTATTGGGATATTATATGGGCTTGACATGATAAACTAATTGGATAGTGCCCTGGAATAAGAACGTGTGTTAAAAACTTTATTTTTCATTCATCATACACACACACAGTTGTCAGGTGCTGTGCTGCTGTTTTGATTGTATGAATAGTCTTTAAAGTGCATGGAAAACAATTTCTATCAGGAGCAGATCTCTTATATTGAGAAGGTTTTTTGAATAAAAACATGTTTTTAGCATGTAGCTGTGTCAGTGAGTTTTAAAAAGTATAGAATGAAATGCAACAGTTCTAAATTATGTGCTGATGTCACTGATGTCAGAGCTGTAGAATCAGATGTTTGGTGAATTAGGGTCATTTCACCATAATCATTGAGAGAGAGAAACACACATTTGAGACTTGAAACTCGAGAGTTATTTGCAGAAGAAGTTATACATTCTGAATTTGAAAGGATTCATGCCTGAAGGTTCATACTCAACCTTGGAAATACTAAACTGAGAAGATCTGACGTTGAAAAATATCATTGTGGCTGAACTCAGAGGCTTCTGATGCATCAGGTAAGATAGACCTAACACACACACACACACACACACACACACACACACACACACACACACACAATTTCACATGATGCTGAATGTATATGTTTGAAAACACACTGTCAACACCTGTCTGTCAACACTCTCTGTTTTCTTAAATCAATAAATTCATTCTTCTTTAGTCTTAAAATGACGAGCAAACACTGAAATACAAGAACATGATTCATAGTTCAGCTGTGTGTTAGTTCATGTTGTGTTGACTGAATATCTGACTCCATGTTAACTCCTACAGTGCCACTGAGAGCACCTGAGGTTAAGACAGGTCAAACTCTATTCAGCAGCTCCTCTGGTTACTCCGTTCTGAAGTTTATTGGTAAAGGCTGCTTTGGTAAAGTGGCCAGGTGCTGAACTGTGGCAACAAAAGAGACAGTGGCTGTTAAGATCCTCAAAAAAGGATTTTACCCAGGACACTGAGAAAGAGGTAGATTTTTGGACTCATTTAGATTATTAGCTTAGATTGTGTCTGCTCCATCATAGTATGTAATATTTACCTCCATTCTACCGAGGTGTCCATGTTGGAGGTCATCAGTGTCCTGAATCCAGACCGCGCTAACGAGGTGAAATTCTTCGAGCGGTTTGAACATATGGGACAGACTTGTCTTGCGTTTGAGATGCTGGACAGGAGTCTCTATGAGCTGGTCCAAGAACCAGACTGGAAACCACTGTGTATAAACGAGATCTGGCCGATCGCAAAGCAGGTATGTATAATTATAATAAGGAACCAATTATATATTTTTCAATACATGTTTGACTAATTAATGAAGAAAACCTTGACCTGTGTCCTACATAGCAGCACATGGAAAACTAAATCCTTAACTTGTCTTTTCTTGCAGCTGTTGGTGGCCTTGGATGCCCTGAAAGGTCTCGGTATCCTGCATACGTTTTGCATTATTGTTGGCATTTATTATAATTTGGTTTAAGCCCTGCAATATTATTTTGGACACTTGGTGGCGGTGATTAAATGCACTGGGCTGTCACTATATAAGGGTGCACAGGTTACAGGAAGGGGGTGATAGGACACAGGTAGAGAGAGCAAACAGTTCTCACCAGTGAGCGACCCAAACGAACCAGTGATCGACCGAACCGAACAGTGAGCGAACCGAATAGGACAGTGAGCGACCCAAACAAACCGAACAGTGAACAACCCGAACGTATCAGCAATAGATCAGTGACAGTGATCAACCTACAACCGAACCCGCTACTCAACTGGAACAGCAACAGACAAGCAGACACGAACAGACATCCATAGAACAGCAAACCCTCCATATCTACAACCAGATGCTTTATGTAAGAACCCACACACCTACCTGTGTAGATGGCATAAGAACATTGGATATTGGAAATTGGAAATTTACCATTACACCAATATTAAACCTGTTAACATTATGTGTGTCCAGCAGGACCAGCCCTTCAGGGTGAAATTAATAGACTTTGGCGAAGCCATTACAGCCTCCAAAATCCAACCTGGGATGATGATTCAGACATAAACATCCACATTGTTCTCTTGGTCCTCAACGTTTGCCAACAGAGTTCTAATCTTTGGGTGTTGTCTTTCCTCCTCGGAGCTCCAGAAGTTGCCCTCGGTCTCCCCTTCACCCAGGCTATAGATGTGTAGGGAGTCGGCTGCAACCTGGCCTCCCTCTATCTAGCTAGTTTGACCAATTTGTTTTCTGTCTTTGTTTTAGCTGTTTTAACTTTTAAATGCACTGCAAGGCGACCTTGGGTGTCCTGAAAGGCGCCTCTAAATAAAATGTATTATTATTATTATTAGCTGATAATCTCTTTCCTGTCGACTGTGACTATCAGATGGCAGGTCGGCTACCTCAGACAAATGCCCAGAACAAAGTGGAGACTATATGCATAAGGCATTATAATGCTTTACAATATTAAATTCCGTTTTCTATACATGTTCAGAAGGCATTTCATCAAAGGAATACTTTTAATTAAATAAATCAAATGCTATAATTATACCTGTATACTACTATAGCCTGAAACTAAGTGTGAGGAGGCTGAAACCTAGAATGTAATATTCCTAGGACAATGAATAAGTGCTGTGAATCTCAAGATGATTGGACAATGTTTAGGTTTTGGGTAGCTTTCAAACTAAGTAGCTAGAAACCTAAACTAGCGGCTGAAAGATAGAATTTAGTATCCCCCGAGGACCATGAATAAGTGCTGTGAATCTCAAGATGATTGCACAATGTTTAGGTTTTGGGTAGCTTTCAAACTAAGTAGCTAAAAACCAAAATTTTTAGGTATCAGTGTTTCCCCTACCATTGTTTGTGATTTGTATTTATTTAATATTCACTCAACAATTTTCACATTGAACAGGTGATCTTTTATTAAATAAACTAAACGTTCATGTTATTTATCTAATTTATGTGCACGTTTCTGTGTCTACTGCACTGGTGTCAAACTCAAGGCTGCGAGAAAATATAATTTCTCTATCATAACTGGCCCGCCGGTTTTGGTAATTAAATCAATGCATGGCACAACCACGGGAAAATACGTATTTGAGGAAGTATCTAAATGTGTGAATGAAATGAAACTGCCCCGGGACAAACTGACGGAACTGACGACAGACGGAGCCTGTGATGTGACAAAAAGAGCGGATTAGTGCAGGATGCGGGAGAAGATGCAGTGGGAGAACTGTGCAGGTGAGCTGGCGGTGTATCACCGCATCACACACCAGGAAGCGCTGTGTTGTAAAGCTCTGGAGATGGAACATGTAATAAACACTGTAACACAGACAGGAAACTTTATAAGAGTCAATATAAGTCTTTTCCTGAGGAGATACATTCTGAACATGGCGGTGCGATGGCTGAGTCGAGGGAAAGTGCTGAATAGATTTTTCTGCGCGAGTTGCGTGAGGAAATCTGACCGTTTTTGGAAGCAAAGGGAAACATACCACAGATCTCTGGGACGAAAAGTGGCGATGTGAGCTGGCCTGTTTGTGCGACATAATGAAGCATCTCACTGTTAAACCTCCAGCTTCAGGGCCGTGTGATCACAGACATGTATGATGCAGTGAGAGCCGAGCTGCCTGTGGGAGACTCGGATGCATTAAGGAAATTATGGTCACTACGTGTTTCCAAACACAAACCATCTCCACCGCTGTGTTCCCGACTGCGCATGAACTGCTCAGCAATCCGTTTGCAGTTGACGTGGAAAAAGCACATGTGAACATCCAAATGGAGCTGATTGACCTCCAGTGTAACGCCACACTCAAGGCAAAGTATGACTCTGTGGGCGCTGCACAGTTTCCAAGCTTCACCCCCGAAACGATGCCTCATTTTGGCCCTCTCTGTGATTTAGTTTGACACCCCTGGACTGCTTGCTTTGTGCAGTTTCTCCTCAGCTGTTTCGCGAAGGGCAGGGCAGGGCTCCGCCCCACACACACACACGCACGCACGCACACACACACACACACACACACGTGCGCACACAGTTACAGTCAGAGACAGAGTGGAGGAAAGGAGAGGTGAGAACTAAAACAAAATCTGCTGCTAAATGTTTTAGTTTAAAATGACACAGTATAATTATTTATTACTTGTTAAAAAATGTCAGCTCAAAATTGTCTGCGAGCCATAAAGCGTCATCGAAAGAGCCAAAGGTTCCCGACCCCTGCCCTAGGACCATGAATAAGTGCTGTGAATCTCAAGATGATTGGACAATCTTGGATAGTTTTAGCTACGTAGCTCTAAAACTAAACTAGCTCTGATTTGGCTGAAACCTAGAATGTGTTATCCCCCTAGGACCCCCTAGAAGAATAGGTGCTGTGAATCTCAAGATGATTGGACTGTTTAGGTTTTGACTGTTTTAAGCTGATTCTCAGATTTTGAGCTTTCAAGGCAAATGCATCGAAAATAGAACTTTCTCTGATTTGCTTAAAACCCTATAGCTGTTTAGGTGTGGTACCATGGATGCCCATTCCAAAATTTCAGGTCTCTCACCCTTAGCATCAAGCTAAAGTAGCATAATTGACCTTTGCAATATATTGGGCCATATATGGTCACATCTGCAAAATGCTAAGTGTGAAGAGGCCGAAATTTGGTGTGTACTATCCCCCTAGGACCATGAAAAAACGCTGTACATTTCAAGATGATTGGACAATCTTGGTTAGCTTTAGCTACGTAGCTTTAAATCTAAACTAGCTCAAATTTGCTTGAAACTTGAAATATACTATCCCCTAAGGACCATGAACACTGTTCATTTAAAGACGATTGGACAATGTTTAGTCATTGTCACCTTTGATCTTTATATGGCAAAAATGTTTGCCCAAGGATGGTTTATCCAAAGTGTCAGGGCTCCTAGACCTACCATTGAGTAAATATGACCCTGTCCATTTCACCTGAATTGGACAACGCGCTTTGGTCAAAGTCCGCGGCTCGGGCCCAAAAGGTCCGGGAGGCCCAAGATTTGGTGTGTAGACTCTCATTGATGTCCTAGATGAGTAAGGGATGTTTTGTGGCCCCTGGACCCTGTTTTCACAAAATTTCTCCTTTTCCATTTGAAATTCTACTCAGGATCTCAGATTTGATAAGGCGGACACCCTTCTAAAGTCTAAAGTTAGATTTGGTCAAATATAATTTCTGGGGCCCTTTGGCCCCTGACACTGAAATATGTTGTTCTGCACTCCATTTGGAATAATCCCACACTGGTTCCACATGTCAAAGTATTTTGTAGACCCCAAGGGAAGCTGTACATTTGCCATTGGAAATGAATTGGCTGAAAGTAAGGGAAAATCCCATTGAAATGTATTGGAAATGGACAGTCCATATTTGAGCCAAAAATAGGCTTTACATTATTAGAAATTGGTTGCGGCACATAATGTGGACTCCATCAAAGAGAATTCAGAGTCTCACGCTGCATCATTTCAGGGTCCACTTAGTGAGACCAAGGTTAATTTATTCAAGAGTTCCCAGCGATCACCGTCCTGTGATTTTACATTACAGGTCATTTAGCAGATGCTCTTATCCAGAGCGACTTACATTCAATTAAATACAGGTACAGTCTCCCTGGAGCAACTCATTGTTGAGTACCTTACTCAAGGGTACAATGGTGGCAGCCTGTATAGAACTGTCCGCTTATATTAAGAAAAGACAATTCATTGTGTTTTACTTTTTATAAACAGCAAGTGTATATGCTCTATTGCAGATTACGGCCATACCAAACTGACAACACCCGATCTCGTCTGATCTCGGAAGCTAAGCAGAGTTGGGCTAGGTCAGTACTTGGATGGGTGACCGCCTGGGAATACCCGTTGCTGTAAGCATTTTGATTCCTTCTTAATTAGCAAAATGAAGACATGAATAAAACTGTCTGCGTATATTAAGAAAAGACAATTCATTGTGTTTTACCTTCAATAAACAGCAAGTGTATATTCTTTTTTTCAGATTACGGCCATACCACGCTGACAAAGCCCGATCTTGTATGATCTCGGCATCTAAGCAGAGTTGGGCTGGGTCAGTACTTGGATGAGTGACCGCCTGGGAATACCCGGTGCTGTAAGCAATTTGTTTCCTTCTTAATTAGCAAAATGAAGACATGAATAGAACTGTCCGCGTATATTAAGAAAAGACAATTCATTGTGTTTTACCTTCAATAAACAGCAAGTGTATATTCTTTTTTTCAGATTACGGCCATACCACGCTGACAAAGCCCGCTCTTGTCTGATCTCGGAAGTGAAGCAGAGTTTGGCTTGGTCAGTACTTGGATGGGTGACTGCCTGGGAATACCCGGTGCTGTAAGCATTTTGTTTCCTTCTTAATTAGCAAAATGAAGACATGAATAGAACTGTCCACGTATATTAAGAAAAGACAATTCATTGTGTTTTACCTTCTATAAACAGCATGTGTATATGCTCTATTGCAGATTATGGCCATACCACACTGACAACGCCCAATCTAGTCTGATTTTGGCATCTAAGCAGAGTTGGGCTGGGTCAGTACTTGGATGAGTGACCGCCTGGGAATACCCGGTGCTGTAAGCATTTTGTTTCCTTCTTAATTTGCAAAATGAAGACATGAATAGAACTGTCCGCCTATATTAAGAAAAGACAATTCATTGTGTTTTACCTTCAATAAACAGCAAGTGTATATTCTTTTTTTCAGATTACGGCCATACCACGCTGACAAAGCCCGCTCTTGTCTGATCTCGGAAGCTAAGCAGAGTTGGGCTGGGTCAGTACTTGGATGGGTGACCTGCCTGGAATACCCGGTGCTGTAAGCATTTTGTTTCCTTCTTAATTAGCAAAATGAAGACATGAATAGAATTGTCCGCGTATATTAAGAAAAGACAATTCATTGTGTTTTACCTTCTATAAACAG
>NC_041373.1:1912248-1992248 GCF_900634415.1 Cottoperca gobio
ATCCCTTGACATTGCAGGATGGCTGGGTCAATGAAAACAACAGCATGACTTCTTGGCCGCCGATATACCTCAGCGATATAACATTATTTTTAATGTCTGACCACTCAGGGAACCATGTCGAGTTTCATAAACGAACTTTGAACGAATACAAAGAAGGCAAAGCATTTAGACTGTTTGACTCTGGCTGGTTGAAACAAATATCTTTCAATCCTCTCGCAGATTCTGAGTATTGCTTTTTGAAAGCAAAATGTACTCATTCAATGAAAATTTCCCATACGCCACATTCGGCATGGAACTTGTGTTTGTTAATTATTATAAAACTCAATATATAGAAAGTATATTTGTCAATATATAAATTAAGTAGATACATACTTACTAAAGACTACATACCCCAGGTCAAGTTCAGGATCAGGGAATTCATTTGTTGGTTTTCCTTGCATGAAATGCTCACTGCAAATTGGCGAAGATTTTTTGGGCTCCCAAGACTTCCCATTGTAATCCTGTCTCTTTACAGCTTTGGTCCATGCTAGCCCTCTATCATTGTTCTTTAGTGCTGTTGGAAATGGAAATAGTTCGAACGGGGGCTTGCAGTCGCAATTTTTGCAATCGTGAAGCTCACAATGAGATTCTTCCCATTTATTTAGCTTTCTCCCGCTGTGAACATCCTTTCACATATCCAAATCCCATAACTAGAAGAGCGATGATTACACACTAAAAACTAGCCAAATACAATTTAAACACGCTTGAAGAATAAGCTAAATACAATGTAAACACGTAGAGAAGAAATCCAATATGGCAGCCCTTGTAGAGTTGGTGCTCACTTTTCTAGGCTTGCCACACCAGCATGCATTGCGATTCCACCGGAAGCCCAAAACTCCGATTCCGTCTATAATCTGCGTGATTGGTGAAGATGGTTTGATCCCAATGAGAGAACTACTGTACAGTATTTATGTCACACACCATGCACTTCTGGTTGGTTCAGTACAGTTGTTTAGCATCTCTCCCCGCCTTGCTAAACCCGTACTTGTCCCTGTCCCCACTCCTGAACACTTCTTCCTCTTTTAACCTTAGCTGTCTGAGTTTAGCTGTGGTTATAAGTCATCGTAGTGTGTGATGGTACACAGCTGTCCTCAGAGTCACAGGCTCTCCTTACTCATCCAGGCAGATGGTAGCAGTCCTGAAAAGATTGTTGATTATTTTGGCAGTTATCAATACACAGTTAAATGTGCCAGAATTCACACTTAGGCAATTGATTGAATTAGTTTTGTCCATCTGTACAATTTTTCCTTTTTTTTCTTTTCTTAAATACATATTTTCCATTAACATTCTTACTTCAGGCAAATATTATGTATTTCTTCTGAAAAGTATTGCTCATTTCCGGTGTTACTGTTACCTGCAGCACGTGCTATCTCGCTCACACACACCTAGTTGTTTCAGGTCCTAGCAAATCCATAGATTGGTAATAATATAAATGGCGACATTAAGCTCTTAAAATTAAACAGTAAACTTAAACTCTCTTTAAATATTAAACACCTCATTTTATCGTAAGCATGAAAATAGGTCGTGATCATTCACGTTTTTATATTTGAGAGGATTCACAATATCTAATCAACACAATGAGCCTGTAAACGGAGCGGCCAGGGGAAATAAAAATGATTTCCCACATGTATTTGGCAGCGTGTGAGCTGTTCGCTCTTGACGAGAGGCTGCTTCCTCTCTGCGCTCGTTCTGCACACCGCCAGGAACAATCTGCAAACCATTCTAGCCGACAGTTTTGGAGAAAATGTTGGAATGTGTCGAGATGGAGTCTGGCTCCATTACGGTAGGATTTAAAAAACGTTTGTATGATTTTTAAATTGCTATTTTATTGTCATGACTCATCTTGTTATAGGGAAAATGCATGAATATTTTGATGGAGTTCATAAAGTGAAAGTTTGGGATTTTGGTATTTTCCTCACCTCTAAAATAATACCATGTGCTTGTGTTTTCCACAGTGGGTAGGTCTGCACAGACCGTATATATTTTACAAGGCTTTTCAATGTAATGTGTTCGGTGAGAAACGGGTGGTGAGCTGTCAGCCGGGAGAGCAGCTCCAAACTTTTATCTACCGGGGAGTCATGGCGAGGTAATGAAACCCACACCCCCTGCGTACCATACTATTTAGGGAGAGCAAGATTTAGTATGTCACAATACATAGTAGGCCTATGCCAAAAATACCAGGATGCCCTGCTTGAAATAAGACTGGTCTCATATTGGGCTATATAAATACAGTTTGATTTGATGTGTCATCATATTCTAAATATAAGTGCTAACCCTCTCCCGAACAAAATAATATAATATACTGTTGGGTTTTGAAGCCCAAAGGGCGCTGTGATTGTCTTTCAAATGAATCCAGTAAACTTCTAGTTGATCAAGATACTTATTTATTTAAAGTGATGATGACAGCATTTCAAAAATACCCTCAGCCGAGGACACTTTCACACACCAAGTCCACAGTCCGAATCAATAAAGAGCCAGTTAGCTGTCTGTTGGTAAAAGTGAAAGTCGTACAAAAACATCATAAACATTTTGCTGTATTCTCTACAGAAGGGTGTCGTCGTCCCTCATTGGTCCATGTTGGCGCGGTTATGCCCCTTGGTGGGCAGTCTTGTTGTGACGAGATGGAGGTAGACCTGAAACTCTTTGAAGAGAACCTACAGTGCTTCACATTCATAACTAATATAGTGCTCATTTACACACGCATTTTGAAACACATCTGGCATACAACACTGAGCTATTAAAATAATTCTCAGATTTATGTTTTTATTTTAAACATACATGTAGAAGGGACAGTGAATCCTCAAGCCATCTGTGGATGGCACACCTACTCCCACATTAGTGAGATGTCTGACCCTGATCCATTTATCCGTTCACGCTAATATGTTGGATTCATGTTAATGTGTATTTAAAGACATTTACATTTGTGGAAAAACAATCGGTTGAAAAAAAAAAGATAAAAAAATTGTCTGATCAACCAAATTTCTCCTGTGGACCCCCTGTAGAAGACCTCTGCTCCATCAGTTTGAGGGTCCTTGGCAAAAAAAAAAGACAAGGAAAAGTCCTTGTATGCGTTTACTTGGCAATAAACCAAATTCTGAATTGATTCTCACCAGTGTTCAGGCAACTTTGTGTAGTTTTTAGACTTATTTTGCTGAGCGATAAATTGCTGCTTGAAAAAAAAAAAACAGCGTCGCCCCCCTCAGCCACTACTGCTCGAAAGCATTAATGTGTTTCCAAGGATACACCATGAATAAAACTAATCGGAATTAATGGTAACAAACTATCACTATGGTCGGGACTTGGACCAGCAGCAGACGAGCTGCACTCTGGATGTTCGCAGCAGCAGAGCTGACACCAGCAGAGCTAACATCTGCATCACTGCTGCTGTGTGCGTTTAGAAAACGTGAATATTTTCGCCTGAGTTTCTGAACGTTGGCTCGACGTCGCTTCATTTATAATTAATGTGTTGGATTTTACTTTTTTGCACTTTGTAGTTCTCTCATCTCCTTCACTCTGTCTCTGACTGGATGTGTGTGTGTCAGGAGCGGAGCTCCGCCCTTCGCGAAGCAAAGGAGAGAATGTGAATGCGCAAAGCAGCAATGCAGTAGACACGGAAACGTGCACATAAAGTAGATAACAAATCAAATCAAATTGATTTATATAGACACTGAGACACATTTGTCTCAGTGGGCTTTACAGACTGTACAGCATACGACACTGTGGAGACTCTTGTCCACAGTCAGGGATAAGGATGACAGAGAGGAGGTGTAGTGTCACACACACAGCTTTATTGGCACACAGGTAAGCTTTCTATTACAGGCACAGCTCTCCTGTCCGTCGCTCTGCTATCCGCTGCTCTCCAGGCTGCGCTGCGTCGTGGCTCACCAAGCGTCTCCGTCTTCTCTGGAACCCAGCCTACTGCAAGAGAACAGAACCAGGCCATCACCGTGCATTTATTATGTGACTGATTACCTGATTCCGTTCAGCTGTCTGGCCTCCAGCTGGGACACTCCTGTCTCTCCCCAGCAGCCGGCGCCCTAACCACACCCTCCGGATATCGCGTTGCGTAATCCACTAGGACCAACACAAAGCGATATCCCCGTGCGCTCCGGTCTAATGGCCCGATGAGGTCCATACCAATTCTGTCGAACGGCACCTCAATTAATGGCAATGGGCGCAACGGCGCTCTTGGAGTGGCCGGCGGGTTAACCAGCTGACATTCACGGCAGGACGCACACCACCGCTTCACGTCCGCGCGAATGCCAGGCCAATAGAATCGGGCCATGATCCGGTTGAGTGACTTGTCGTACCCGAGATGACCGGACATGGGGTTATGATGAGCCGCCTGGAAAACAGTTTCGGAACCAACAACTGGGTATTTAACTCTCCTGTCTGTGTGTCACGGCTCACACGGTACAGTCTGTCCCTAATCACCGAGAAGTGGGGGTGTGTCAGTGCGACGTTCGGGTGTAGTGGGGAACCATCCACACACACTACTTGCTCGAACGCGTGACGGAGGGTCTCATCTCGAGACTGCTCGAGGGGAAAGTCCTCCACCGGACGTAACGGTGGAAGCTCATCACAAGCCTCCTACGGCCCTGCCCTTCCCTCCCCGGCGTTCGCCACCTCCGTCTCCCCATTGAACACCGCACACAACTCACATTTCCCTACCGCCCGTGAACGCACCCCCCCAGTCTTCCCTGCTATCTTGTCAAAACCCGGCCAATTCGTTCCCAGTATCAGGGGGTGCGTGAGGCGAGTACTAACTCCAGCCTTAACTCTATGCTTTTTCCCCTTAAATGAAATTACCAGGGTCACCACCGGGTACTCGTGAATATCCCCATGCACACACCTCACCTTCACCCCCGACGCCTCCAGCAACGCCCCGGGCCGAACCAAGCGCTGGTGGACCATGGTCTGCGTACATCCCGAGTCCCACAGAGCTTGGTGAATACCCCCCTGTATACATACCGGTACACGGTACATCCCTTCCGGACCGGGGAGGAGTCTGGCGGTGCCACAATCCGGACCAGCTGCCCCACCTCCATGACGTATGGCGTAGTGCCAGGGCCAGCGGCCCCCACGGCAGGCCGGAACCTCCTCGGGGCTGGAACGGGCCGGAGCTGTGGGGGAGAGATGGCCCGGGCTTCGGCCCCCAGGCTCCGCCGGGGAAGGGAGAGGTGGTCCTCCGCGAGTCTGACGGCGGCTTCAAGGCTGGCCGGACGGTGGCACTGGATCCAGTTCGCCGAGGAGGGGGGGAGTCCGGCGATGAACTGCTCAAGGGCCACCTGCCCGACGATGTCCTCAACGGAGTTGACTCCCGGCTGGAGCCAGCGCCTAGCCGAGTCGAGGAGCTGCTGGGCGAAGGCGAAGGGTCGGCCAGCGTCCTCAAAGGGCAGGCTCCGAACAGTGCTGCCAAACCGGTCCAGGATCGCCCTCCGGAGCTGGTTGTAGTCGTATCTGGAGGTCGCAGGCAGGGTATGGGCGGCCCGCTGGGCTTCCCCGGACAGCAGGGGGAGCAGTCGTATCCCCCACTCCGCCTGCGGCCACCCGCATGCCTCTGCCGTGCCCACGAAGATGTCCAGGAAGGCCTCGGGGTCGTCCTCCGCCGTCATCTTCTGCACTGCGACCCGCAGGAGCTGGGCTGGCCCGCCTCCCGCCTCCCGACTCAACCTCCGGGGCAGCCGATGACCGGAGCATTCCCTGCAGGAGGTCTCGGTCCGCCTTCTGGTACGCCGCCAGGTCTACGAGCGTCTGGCTCTGCTGTTGCTGGAGGGCCGCGGTGCCCTCGTGCATGGCCCCCAGACGCTGAAGGATCAGCCCTAGCGGGCTCTGCACCGCTACCTCCTCTGTCATGTCCCTGTTCAGGCGCCACTTGTGGAGACTCTTGTCCACAGTCAGGGATAAGGATGACAGAGAGGAGGTGTAGTGTCACACACACAGCTTTATTGGCACACAGGTAAGCTTACTATTACAGGCACAGCTCTCCTGTCCGTCGCTCTGCTATCCGCTGCTCTCCAGGCTGCGCTGCGTCGTGGCTCACCAAGCGTCTCCGTCTTCTCTGGAACCCAGCCTACTGCAAGAGAACAGAACCAGGCCATCACCGTGCATTTATTATGTGACTGATTACCTGATTCCGTTCAGCTGTCTGGCCTCCAGCTGGGACACTCCTGTCTCTCCCCAGCAGCCGGCGCCCTAACCACACCCCACTGCCACAGACACTCTCTGTCCTTAAACCCTCGCACCACACAAGGAAAAACTTCCTAAAAGTGTCACGGACCACGGCACGAAAAAACTCAAGATCCAAAATACATGACTCAACAAAGTGTCTGACGTACAAACAAAATAACTTTTAATCAAATCAAATCAAATGTATTTATATAGCCCAATATCACAAATTATACATTTGTCTCTGTGTGCTTTACAGACTCTACAGGTTATGACACCCTCTGTCCTTAAGACCCTCGCACCGCACAAGGAAAAACTTCCTAAAAGAAACCTTACAATTAAAGGGGGTAAAATGGAAGAAATCTCAGGGAGAGACTGAGGAGGGATCCCTCTCCCAGGACGGACAGATGTGCAATAGATGTCGTATGTACAGGATAAATATATATATATAGGTTATACATTCCATTTACTGTTCTATTGCTTATTCTAGTCTTATTATAACTGAAACATCACATTGATGTGCTGAACTAACAACCTAATGTCCCCTGTTCAATTATTAAAGTATAAATGATCAGAATATATTATGAAAATGGTGTTTCAAAAAATCTGACAAGGAGATTCAAAATTAAATTAGTCATGTGTGAAATTCTTGATACATGATGTGTACAGGATAAACAACATAGTACAAATACAATATTTGACAGAAATTATATTGTGTTGAAAAAGAGAAAGTATGGATGAATCCAGGAAAATGTCAAAAAGGCTTCCTAAAAAGACCAGGGCAGAAGGCGCAGCCACGATTCCTGATCCTGACGTAAACTTTATTAGTGGCAACCTGCCACATGAGAGACACAGAAACTCCGGGTTGATGAGTTAGTAACATACATTTATATAAATGCATACAGATAGAGAGGGAGAAGAAGAGAGGGAGGGGAGGAGAGAGGAAGAGAAGGAGAGCAGGGAGGTGTCCCCCGGCAGTCTAAGCCTATAGCAGGATAACTAGGGGCTGATCCAAGGCAAACCTGAGCCAGCCCTAACTATAAGCTTTATCAAAAAGGAAAGTCTTTAGCCTGCTCTTAAATGTGGAGAGGGTGTCTGCCTCCCGAACACAAACTGGAAGCTGGTTCCACTGGAGAGGAGCTTGATAGCTGAAGGCTCTGGCTCCCATTGTACTCTTAGAGACTCTAGGAACCACAAGTAACCCTGCAGTCTGGGAGCGCAATGCTCTAGTTGGTTTATAAGGTACTATGAGATCTTTAAGATATGCTGGAGCCTGACCATTAATTGCTTTGTAAGTCAGGAGAAGGATTTTGAATTGTATTCTGTATTTTACCGTGAGCCAGTGCAGAGCAGCTAATACAGGAGTAATATGATCCCGTTTCCTTGTTCTTGTCAATACATGTGCCGCTGCATTTTGGATCAACTGAAGAGTCTTAAGCGACTTTTTGGGACAACCTGATAATGAGTTGCAGTAATCCAGCCTTGAAGTAACAAATGCATGGACTACTTTTTCTGCATCATTTTGAGACAGGATGTGTCTTGTTTTTGCAATGTTACGTAGATGAAAGAAGGCAGTCCTTGAGATTTGTTTTATGTGGGAATTAAAAGACAGATCCTGATCAAAGATGATGCCAAGATTCCTTACGGTTGTGCTGGAGGCCAAATTAATGCCGTTTAGAGTTTAGGGCCAAGTATAATAACTCCAGTTTTGTCTGTGTTTAACATCAAAAAGTTGCTAGACATCCAAGTTTTTATGTCCTTAAGGCATGCTTGAAGTTTAGCCAATTGATTGGTTTCGTCTGGTTTTAATTGATAGATATAATTGGGTATCATCCGCATAACAATGAAAGTTTATAGAGTGGTTCCTTATAATATTGCCCAAAGGAAGCATATATAAGGTGAATAGAATCGGTCCAAGTACAGAACCCTGCGGAACTCCAAGACTGACTTTGGCTGTCATCGAGGATTTATCGTTAATACATACAAATTGAGATCGCTCAGATAAATCGGACTTGAACCAGCTTAGTGCGGTTCCTTTTATGCCAACACAATGTTCCAGTCTGTGTAGTAGAATGTCATGATCAACATCAGTGTCGAAAGCAGCACTGAGGTCTAACAAGATAAGAACAGAGACAAGTCCTTTGTCTGATGCCAATAGAAGGTATTGGTTCACCAGTGCCGTCTCTGTGCTATGATGAACTCTAAATCCAGATTGAAAAACCTCAAATAAACTATTATGTAAAAAATCACACAAATGTTTTTCTTCTTTAAAGGATTGTGGTACGTAGCCAGATAATAGAGACAGGTTTATCATATTTAATAAGGTGTTAATTAAGGGTAAAACTACTTTAAACTGTTTAGTTGGAATCGGGTCTAAAAGACAGGTTGATGGTTTAGACGACGAGATTGTTGAAGTTAGTTGGTTAAGGTTGATTGGAGTAAAACAGTCTAGATATATTTTAGGTGTTACTAATGTTTTTGAAATTCCGGAGGTTGAAGTTAAGTCATTACCAATTGAGGGCAGGAGGAGATTAATTTTGTCTCTAATAATTATAATGTTATCGTTAAAGAAGCTCATGAAGTCGTCACTACTGAGAGATATAGGAATAGAAGGCTCTGTAGAGCTGTGGCTCTCTGTCAGTGCTGAAAAGAAACCTGGGGTTGTTCTTATTTTCTTCTATTAAGGAAGAGTAATAAGCTGCTCTGGCATTACGAAGAGCCTTCTTATACGTTTTAAGATGATCTAACCAGACTAAACGAGATTCTTCCAATTTAGTGGAACGCCATTTACTTTCAAGATTTCAAAAACTGGCTTTATTGTTTTCCATGTTGGGTTTGAGAGTGTAAGAATAAGGCTTTCAAAAGAGAACCCCTTAGAAACAGCAATCGGTTGGTGGTGAACCGTAGGCTTCTGATAACACTTCTTTCGGACAGTCACCCAGTCTCCCGGCTGCTCGGGCCCCGCCGGGGGACAGCTAACAGGAGATACCACTGGTCAGCCCGCACCAGCTATAGGGGGCTTGCTAACAGCTACAGTTGCTAACCGCTGACTAACCATGGTGCATTATCACTAAAGGAGGCAGAGCAATAGCCAAACATGAAACACACCGAGCAGGAGAGAGCCTAACAGGAAGAAGAAGATACCATCGCTTGCTGCCGAGCTACAGCAGCTAACGTTAGCAGAGCCGAAAAGAGCGTAAGGAATTGAGGATTTAGCAAGAGTTGCTAAGAGAAGGAGAATAAGGAGAGAGTTGTAAGTGCTTAGGAAGTACAAGTATAGGTTTAGATAGATGACAGGTAATCAGCCGATGTGATCAAGAATATAACACCACAATATACAAAGTTTACCCATTAACAATAACCATACACTTGACTAGATTAACAAGACGAACTGGCACAAGACAAGGGGAGACAGGAATATTTATACATGAAGTAAGGGGACACAGGTGACAACAATCAGGGGCGGGGCAGACGATCACAGAAGCGGGAAAACACACAAAGGCAGGAAGTTAAGTGACCTGGAACGAGAGGGAAAGGTGAGTTTCAAAACAAAACAGGAAGTGCAAGACGACACTAGACAAGAATGACGGTAACTTAACATAATGTGACCTGAGAGATATTAAACACTGAACATGAACTAAACTAAAACATAAATACATGACATAACATTAAATAATGTGACGGGACATGACAGTACCCCCCCTTTTAGGGCTGACTCCTGATTGCCCAGGGACTTCAGGGTGCTGAAGGTAGAAGTCTTGGATGAGAGTCTTGTCCACGATGAAGCTGGACGGGACCCACTGGCGTTCTTCTGTGCCATAACCTTCCCAATCGACAAGGAACTGTCGACCTCGGTTGCGGACGGCAAGAAGCTTCTTGACTGTATATACCGGACCGCCTTCGATAATCCGAGGGGGAGGAGGAGGCTTGGAAGGGGGCACAAGGGAACTGTCCTGAACTGGCTTGACCTTGGCGACGTGGAATGTCGGGTGGACCTTCAATGACCTGGGGAGTCTTAGACGGACAGAGACCAGATTAACTACTTTTGAAATTGGAAAAGGGCCCCAAACCTGGGGGCCAACTTCCGGGAATGGATGTGGAGAGGTAGGTCCTTTGTGGCTAGCCACACCCTCTGGCCTGGTCTGTAGAGTAGTGCTGGTCTGCGGTGGCGATCCGCTGACTTTTTCATCCAGGCTGCGCTTTGGAGGAGAGCCTGCCAAGCTCCGGCCCAGATCCGGCGACAGTGCTTGATCATGGCGTGAGCCGATGGGACTGCGACCTCCATCTCGTTGGACGGGAATAGAGGTGGCTGGTAACCATTGGTGCAATGGAAAGGGGAAAAACCAGTGGTGGACGTAGGCAAGCTGTTGTAGGCGTATTCCACACAGGTGAGGTGGTCACTCCAGGTGGCCTGGTTCTGGGACACGAGGCAACGAAGGAGTGTCTCGAGTTCACGGTTGATACACTCCGTTTGACCATTAGACTGTGGATGGTATCCTGAAGACAGGGTTACGATGGCGCCAAGGAGATGGCACAACTCCTTCCAGAAACGTGAAATGAACTGTGGGCCTCGTTCTGATACAATGTCCCTGGGAAAACTATGAATACAGAAAACATGACCTCTGCAGTTACCTTGGCAGAGGGAAGCTTGGTTAGGGCAATGAAATGTGCCATTTTACTAAAGCGGTCACCTTTTGAAGGTGCTAAGCCTGTCACAAAGTCAAAAATGGAGATGTGGGGCCACGGGCGTTGAGGAACTGGAAGCGGCTGGAGCAGACCCATCTGAGCCCTGGATGATGTTTTATTCCGAGCGCAGACAGGACAGGCCGCCACGTACTCGGATACCTCCGACTTCATGGATGGCCACGAAAACCGTTGCTTTATCACAAACATGGTTTGCTTAACCCATGCATTATAGCAAGGATGTGTGTTTGCTTAACCCATGCATTATAGCAAGGACGTGTGAGCCCAGTGAATTACCTTGGATCGTAGTGCCACTGGCACAAACAAACGGTTGTCTGGACAACCACTAGGTGCTGGACTCACATTAGCCTGCTTAACATCCTCTTCCATCTGCCATGACCGCATGGTTAAGTGGAAGAATTGATTTGGGTTATTTGGCACTAGGTTCAACTTCAAACAGGCGTGACAGTGCATCTGGCTTGGCATTTTGTGATCCTGGTCGATATGATAATGTGAAATTGAACCTGTTAAAAAAACAAGGCCCACCTAGCTTGACAGGAATTAAGTATTTTGGCTTTCCTGATGTATTCCAAGTTCTTGTGGTCGGTCCATACAAGAAATGGTTGGTCAGCCCCCTCCAACCAATGTTTCCACTCCTCTAATGCGACTTTGACCTCTAGCAGTTCTTTGTTGCCTACATCGTAATTTTTTTCTGCAGGGGTCAATTTACGCATGGGAATATTCGGTTGTCCTGGTCGGATCTCTGGGACAGGATGGCCCCAATGCCCTCGTTTGAGACATCCACCTCAACCACAAATTGGCATTAGGGGTCAGGAACGGTGACTACTGGTGCCGGTGAATCTCTCCTTTAGGGACCGGAAAGACTTTTCTGCCTGGGGACTCCACGAAAAAGGAACCTTGGGAGAGGTGAGTGCATGCAAGGGTGCAGCAACTGTGCAAAAGTTATGGATAAACTTGCTATAGAAATTTGCGAACCCTAGAAATTGCTCCAGCACCACCGTAAGGAATCTTGGCGTCATCTTTGATCAGGATCTGTCTTTTAACTCCCACATAAAACAAATCTCAGGCTAAAGACTTTCCTTTTTGATAAAGCTTATAGGCTATAGGCTTAGACTGCCGGGGGACACCTCCCTGCTCTCCTTCTCTTCCTCTCTCCTCCCCTCCCTCTCTTCTTCTCCCTCTCTATCTGTATATCTGCTCACCAACCAGCTGGTTCTGGCGTTGGGAGGCATCACAGTGCTGTCTGAAAACACACACATCCTGTACTGTCGAGACACATTGGACCGTCCCACACTCCTGCATAACCAGAGCTTATGTGATGACCTTGGTGAGTAAGACACAACACAGATACTGACTCACAGTTGCAGATGTACACACACACACACACACACACACACACACACACACACGCACACACGCACACACACACACACACACACCAACAAATATATAGAATTTGAATGTCATCTTGTTACGACCCCGGCTCGGCGAGGGAAAAGGGAGTAACATACACCAGATGTTGATGGCAAAATAAGATATATTTATTAAATATGGTGGACAATTTGACAAACAATTGCTTTTAACGAAACCACAAAGAACAAAAGGAGGACTCTTAACACAAGAGCAAATAAGGCATCAAAGCCAAACTAACAAAACAAACTCGGGGTGAAAACTTGATAACAAAAGAACACATAAAACAGCGCCAGGGCACCCTAACGTGCCTAACAGAAAACACTGCAAATGAGCCAAAGGTAAACCTAGTTCCAACACCTGGGATACAGAACACAGAATTTCAACCGGCAATATACGATATACAGAATCTAGTATCCACACACACAAGTACGAGGCATATGACTGACAACACCAGCAGCCCCGACTGTAGAGCTGGCTGGGCAATTGTAGCTTCTGGTCTCTCCAACGTCCCTTGGATTGGTGGACCGGAACAGGTACATGCCAATCACAACTCGGTCGTCATCAAGGTGGGAGGAGGAGGTGTCACCGCAGCCAATCAAGGGGCGGCAGTCACACATCCAAATCTGCATACTTAAATAGGGAAAACAAGGTGCAGACATCCACAAAGTAATCCCCGCAGATAAATAAGGCTGTGGCCGTAACACATCTATTCAAGTATTGAAAGCTGATACTGACATGAACACCATGAAACTCAACGTAGATTATAGCTTCATATGGAAAAGGGATTCTCTGTGAGCTCGTACTGGCCAGAGACTAATGATTCCAGTTTGAGTGATCGCAATCAGACTTCAAACAGTTTGAGGGACTAATGTGGGGCAAACAGGGACTTTCTTCCCGATATCAAGAATTTCACACATGACTAATTTAATTTTGAATCTCCTTGTCAGATTTTTTGAAACACCATTTTCATAATATATTCTGATCATTTATACTTTAATAATTGAACAGGGGACATTAGGTTGTTAGTTCAGCACAGCAATGTGATGTTTCAGTTATAATAAGACTAGAATAAGCAATAGAACAGTAAATGGAATGTATAACCTATATATATATATATTTATCCTGTACATACGACATCTATTGCTAGGAAGTTTTTCTTTGTGCGATGCGAGGGTCTAAGGACAGAGGGTGTCGTAACCTGTACAGTCTGTAAAGCACACTGAGACAAATGTATCATTTGTGATATTGGGCTATATAAATACACTTGATTTGATTTGATTTGATAACACATAATGCCAATATTTACACACAGAATTAAAGTTAACTGAAGCCTGCTTACGTTGCAAAACTGTGCGAGTGTGTGTGTGAAATATGATTTGGGCAGACCGGTGAGAGGGAGTCCAACTTTCTCTTTCTTATGAGCAGCTATGTTATTTGTGAAATCAGTCAAATATTCAGGTAGCAGCTTTTAATTTGTATCAGCTGTTGCTAATTAAGAAACAATCGGATTTTGATCGGCTTTATTTTTCTTATTTTGGCAGTTTGGCAGAAGCCTTCCTCAAAGGGACATTACACTGTTGCAGAGGTAAAAGAATTGACAAGCAAAGAATGAATGAATTTGAACACAATGAATCGTATGGAGGGACAGGAAGAAGGCCAGATGGCAGAGTCAATAAATGCTCTTTATCAACTTTATATATTTTTACTCTGAAAATAAAGCTTCCTTCCATTAAAGTCAATACAAACCATGTAAAACGATGGAAGACATAATAAAATGAAGCCAGTGTCTTATTAAGTTTAAATGTTTGCAGCTTTAACACCTTAAGTGACACCTCAGCTCCATTCTGTGCTTCAACTTTAACTGACACTTGAACTCCTTTAAGTGCCTCAAGCTAAAGTGCAACTCCTATAAAATGTTTTACATGCAAACAGTGTTTGAACCAGCAATCTTCAGTGTAAGGAAGCACATCTCTTTCTCAGCTCCCAACCTAAAGGGCCGTTCCCAGAAAAAGAAGCTATCAGGCTCTCTGTACCGTGATGCCCAGGCGTTGGAGGTTAAAGGTCACTTTTTTAAAGAGACTGAAACAGCAGCAGGTGAAACAGTCAAGGTACAGATTCAAGTATTCTCTCAATCCCAGTAGTAATTGCATTCAGGGATGTGAGTGATATTAACATTGCAGTAAAAAGACACATGTCTCTGCCCTGCACCTTGTGGCTTTCAGGTGACAGCAGACAGAGCAGGCTCATTCAAACACAAAGGCAACAGCAACAGTAGCGATAGTGTCAACCACAGGAGAGAAGAGGACTAGATACAGTGCGGAGGAGCATCTCTATAAATATATGAAGGAGAGGAGGACAACGATTAAGAGGATTCCCCACCCAGACTTCAAGCAGAGTAAAACTCCATATATTACAAGAGCCACGTTGAAATAAAGCTGAATTTGACTTCAAAAACAAAGTAAAAAGGGAGTTGACAGTAACTGCAGCATGTTCAAAGCTTCGAAGAGTTTGGATCAATCAATCTTTCTGTTTGCTCTTAATACACGTTAGTAAGTCATTAAGATACTGCTCAGTGGTTTTTCACTTTATAATAGGTTATAACTGTTAGTAAGTTGTTAATTAATAGTTACAATGATTAAGCATTAATACAGTTATCAGTTACAACGTATAAAGCTTCATTATGGTTGCCTGCCACGACAGTGTGTGTGCGTGCGTGCGTGTGTGTGTGTGTGTGTGTGTGTGTGTGTGCGTGTGCGTGTGTGTGTCAGGGACGTGCGGGCAGGGGAGGCAGAAAAAGTAAAAAAATCAAATTTTCTGTATGATTCCAATAATTTTTATAGTCAAAATCGCTGAAAGTGTATTCTCTGTTCAGATACAGGAGAGATGCGAGCTGAGGCAGCGACGAGCTTAGCCTCCCCTCGGATTGCTCAATCCCTCGCAAACTAGGTTGAGCGCATGCATTTGGCGCGTGCCTGTTGCTATCTCTCTGTATGTCGCCAATATAATGTTTTCAGACACTTTTATTATGCATCCTGACTTTCTATAGTCCAGTTAATGTATGTAATGATTGTAACATATTTAGTCTTGCTGATGTGACATAAAACCACAGTGAAAGACACCAGGTGAGGCAGACAGTACTCTGCAGCACTGAAGAGCGTGAGTCCAATACATGTACCTCTCTGAGCCGCTGTAAATGTAACGTTCTTTTTAGGCCAAATATGTACCTTACCTGTGTGTGTAATAAGAATGCTGATATGAGATATGAAAAAAATATAAAAATATGTGCCTCCCCACCGCACTCACTGGTCTGGTGTCTGTGTGTCTGTGTGTGTGTGTGTGTGTCACCTTTCAGAAATGACACACACACTAATATTCAAATTTCACCGAATGACATTTCCAACCGAAGGGAGCTCTTTGTTATGAAGATGTATTCTGCTGCCATACACTTTATACAACTATGTATTGGTATTGTTGTCAGTGGAGAGCTCTGCCACCACAGCGTTCCATGAATAAAATATATGAATGTAGCAAGCAGATCCCTAAAAAGCCCTCAAAGTGTACTCCAATCCCGAGAGCTCAGGTAAAGCTTTAAATACTCCTGTAAGGCTTCACACTGCACTAATGGATTAACAGACACTTCAACGGATCATGTCAGCAGCTGTCCTTTAATTATTTTCCAGTTTTTAGTTTCCATTCTTACAGTCGACCTTTCTTTTAGTTTAGGCTCTGACTTATAGTTCACTGGGACCAGGCTATTTGAATGTCTTCAAAGCTGCATTCATTGATTTTCTGAAGTTGTAAACACAACATTGACAACCTTATAAAGTCGATCTGGTAAATGTTTACTCTCTCCATATCTGCTGATTGTTCCCCCCTTAAAGGAATAGTGCATACTTTTTGGAAAGATGGCTGTTTTCTGAGAGGAGATAGAAAGATAGATGTTTATCTCGGCGCGTGTTTAGTACTGAGCTGGAGTCAGGACATGGTTAGCCTCGCTGGAAGCTAGCCTGGCTCTGTTCAAAGATATACCTGTCAACACCTCTAAAGCTCAATGTTAATGTTTTAATCAAAGTGATTTACAATGAAAACAGAACACATTTAAAACACAAGGGAAATTAAATGAATTAAAAGTCAGAAACTAAAAGTGATTTGCAGCCCTGACTGTGAAGGCTCTATCCTCTTTGCGTCTGCATCTGGACTGTAAGGTCTGATAAATAACTCGGGGCGAGGCCTCTCAGGACTTTGTAAGTAATTAATAAAATCTTTAAATTGATTCTAAAAGCAACAGGTCGCCAGTGTAAGAAGCCAGGGTCGGTGTGATGTGTGTGATAAAATCCAAGCAGCAGAGTTTTGGATGAGCAGGAGGCGGGAGAGGGAATTTATACTGATGCCAGGGAGCAAAGAAGTACAGTCGTCGACCGGGGATGAAGGCGGGATCACTGTTTTTCCAGATTTCTGGGAGAAAGAAATGGTCTGATCCTTGAAATGTTTCTGAGATGATGAAAGCAGGATTGAACTATTGATTTAACATGATTGCCTAAAATGAGGTTTTCATCCAAAACGACCTATATTTCTGCAATGCTGAGTATCCTACAGTAGCTTTTCTACATGAGTGTGACAGTCTCTCAGCAACTCTCGACCCGGTGTCTGCTCTCATTTGCTCATTCTCTCCTCCAGGCTCATCCTGCCCTATAACAGGTTCATGAGAGGGGAGGAGAACAATCCCCAGCCCCAGTCTCAAGCACATAAATATATAATATAATATATATAATATAATAGTATCTGTTCCCCCATCCCGAAGACCAAGTTACGCCCTGAGAAGAGTGACACCCTGGAAACCAAAGACCAGGATCACAGCAGACCAGTCAGTGTGTGTGTGACGGTAGGAAAAGCGCAGGTATGAAATATATATTTGACGATGGTTGAATTCCATTTAGCGGCTTCGGTTATGAATTAAATTAAAATTAACATAACAGAGAATGCATTTAACCTAACCGTCACACCGGAGTTAAGAAGCAAAACAAAAAGGAGCTCAGCAATATTCATGCAGGTTACTAACGCATGTTACTGAGTAAGTAACATGAGTTAGTAAACTCATGTTACGAACTCATGTTACTTGACTAACTCATGTTACTAACTCATGTTACTAACGCATGTTACTAACTCATGTTACTTTACTAACTCATGTTACTTTACTAACTCATGTTACTAACTCATGTTACTTTACTAACTCATGTTACTAACTCATGTCACTAACTCATGTTTCTGAGTTAGTAACATGAGTTAGTAACATGAGTTAGTAACATGCATGTTCTGCATTCTGCAGTTTCTGTGTCTCTCATCTGGCAGATTGTCACTATCAAAGGTTACGGGTTAAGGTTAAGGTACATTTCACAATTTTGAATGTTACAAACATCTCTGGTCCTTGAGTCCTAACCCTTGCACACTAACCCTTCATTCAGTTTGACAGGTTTGAACGTTAAGTCGGCTAAGATGAGGAGAATAACTGAGGGAAATGGTGATGTAAACGAGAGAGACAATCAATATCATGGGAACATTTACATCTTAAGTAATATTTTAAATCAATATAATTGTCCAATCACATCACATAGCGACTCATTTGAAATGTCTCATAAATAGTGAAGTTAAAACATCGGACAGCACCTCATCAATGCATTAATGTATTGTGTCAACAAAAATATTTCATGTGTAGGCTTTATGAACAACATGTTTATTCATAATTTACTGTAGCAGAATACTAAATAATAAGTGCATGTCCTGCAGCTCTCCTGAACAGGACTATTAGAAGACAGATTTATAAACACTAGGCTTCCTGGTCTTTGGCTCTGGTCTTGAAGGCCTTCTGTAAGTGCTGCAAACTACCAGGTGTCCCTGCTCGCTGAGCTCAAGGCCCCAAAGCTTCCTAAGGCTTCAGTTGCCATCACGAGATCACTGTCACACTGTCAGGGCTGAGCAGGCCACTTGAATAGAACAGATATTTATCTGGAGAGACTTCAGGGACTAAAATATACTGGAACACAAGGATTTAAGGCAACAAACTTTATTATACAGCTAACGTCTCAACGGCAGGTGACTTTATCAAGTCAAGTTTGACTGGAGACGCTGGCAGCGGACAGGCCTGATGAAGCATGTTAAACCTCTGTAATGCTGGGGTGAATCTGAGGACCCAAATGCAGTACTTTGGACAAGGTCTTAACAAAAAGCGAGCTTTATTGAAATAAAGCCGAAGCTAACAAAATACAAAAATACAAAGTAACAAACGAGCGGAACACGAGCGGAACACGAGCGGAACACGAGCGGAACACGAATGACAATCCAACAAAACACACTGGGGCAGATAGGGATAAATACACAGACACCAAACGAGGGAACAAGACACAGCTGGGGAGAAAGGAAAAAACACAAGGGCAGAGTAAATAGACACAGGAGGAACACATAAACAATCAGAAGGGGAGGGTAAAGACACAGACAGGAAGTACAACTAGACATATAACAAGGGGGAGTAAACACTTCAAAATAAAACAGGACACCAAAGAACAAGCAGATCGTTACAACCTCGTCCTTCATTCAGAACAGAGCCGTTGTTAATGCTACACCTGTGTGGGTGTGTTCATTTTAGACCTTGTTATTTCATGACAATAGAATATGCACTCCAGCGTCTTCATGTACAATAACCACACAAACAAAACCATCCAGTGAACTCTCACAAAGCAGGTAGTTCAGTGACAGTCAGGACGGACACAGGAAACATCAGCTCCGTCTTTACCTGCTCTTCTCCTATTGGACGATAAATCATCAGACTCCATTATGTTTCAATGGATACATTATTATAGAGACATGAGACATGAAGGCTTGTTTTAAAGACACTTTCTACATATTCTACTGTCTTGTTGTTCTCAAAGCACATTAAAGTTTTCTTTCTGAACTGAATGTGTTCCTGTATTTATTTGTGTTACTTTGTAGGCATATTGTTGGTCACACAGATATTCAGGACAGATATATTTGACACCAATGAGTCTTTCTTTCAGCAGACATGTATGATACATCTTCTTTGTAGAATAAAACAGGCTTACTCATGAACAAGAGCATTATTTTTACATTTTGGTGGATGATATTATAAGGTCTATTATTACTCTTCCTACATTATGTCAAACCACAAGCCAAAACATCAAGCATCATTACATTTGACTTCAATTTTTAAAATGATAAATGTCATATTCTGTGTCAGCAGCTTGTATTCAAAGTAGCTTTCCTTAAACAAGCGCTGAGACAAAATAAAATAATTACAAAACACAGCCAGACAATTGTATCATTTTATAATGAGTAAAAACCTTTTAATACTATACAGATTCCTTAGACACACACACACACACACACACACACACACACACACACACACACACACACACTGTGACACTGCACATTTTATAACATGAGACACTTGACAGCTGATTTGTGGGCTGGCCCCGCCCTCTCTGTCCTGCGGCGCTGATTACTGGAGGTGTTGATGTGTGAACAGTACGGACTTGAATACATAAAGTAGTTTGAAGGAGATGTTTTCATAGCAATATAAAATAGATAGTATAAAGGGAAACATTTCCCAACACAAGCCGGAAGCAGCTTATAATTTAAACTATTGAATACCAAGATGTTTTTTAATCAACGCAAATAATTAAATAAAAATACAATCATTTATCTCCTAATCATTTCAATTCAAGTCTTTTTATGCAAATAACCACTAAAGATGACAATGACAAAGTAGAAGGATAACATTTAGACTTTTTGACACATTTCTTTATTTGGGTCCTACTAACACCCAGCACCTGTGGGTGCTTGGGACTCGCCACACTGACAATCTATCAACAGCACTGAGACATTAGCCATTAGACATCATCAGTGTGACCAGAGGGACTTTACAGGTGATAGCAGCCGTGTCAAATAGGGCTGGTTAGGAATATATTACTGATACAATACTGGTTTCTCCTTTTATTCATTAATAAAAGCCAAAACTTTCAAATACTGAATATTTTTTAAACACAAGTAGCAGGACAAGAACTTTATCACAGACACAGGCTGCAGTAATGATCACCAGGAACAGTTGACTGACTTTAAACGTGGTACAGAGAAATATTCAGACAATCATGCACAGAAGATCAGGAGTGGGTTTTTTCTGTTAAAGATATGTGAATAATAACTACTAACAACCAGCAACTACTGGGAGTCTGAAACAGAACTCTCCTGCTGACACCCTGCAGCTGTGTGAATGGTGCTTTAATGTGTTCACTGTGTGACACGCCTCGTCAGGAAACAGGACTTTAGTTCTGGACCTTGTGGTCAGTTTGATTTCAATCAGAATTATATAATCATAGAATTAGTAAACAAGACAGACAAGACATTCAATCACAGTTTTCAGTACTTTAGTTGCTACAGACACTAAAAAGTATTGAGGTTTGATGGCCAGACTTAAGACAAAGCTGTGAACTCCTCACACAGTCTGTGGTTCTGCATGTGACAGTCCAAAGAGGACCTCTGATTAAAGCTACAGCTGCACTCTTGGCACTGATACGGTTTATCTCCTGCGTGTTTCCTCATGTGAACCACCAGGTTGCCTTTCTGTGCAAATGATTTGTAACATTCTTGGCAGTGATATGGTCTCTCTCCTGTGTGTATCCTCGTATGATTGACCAGATCTGACTTCTGACAGAAGTTCCTCCCACAAAACTGGCACTGATACTGTTTGTCCTCCGTGTGGATCCTCACGTGTCTTATTAAAGTCTTATTCAAGGAGAAACATTTGGCACAACAAGGACACCTGTAAGGTTTCTGTGTTGTTCCTGCTTCAAACTGAACGATGAGCTCGGTGGATTTTCCTGAAGGTCTTCTCGGCAGGATATTTTTCATGTTGAGACGTTTTGGCTCAGTCTCATCTTCACCCTGTTCACTCGGGTTCACTGAAAGCAGCAACTGATCATCTGTGGTACTGTCTGATACTCCATCATCTCCAGCAGGCTCAGCTTTCATGTGATCACCTGTAACTGCAGCCGAGGAGTCTTTATCTATATCAGCAACAGTCTGGATTTGGTAAAGACACAGGGGCTGCAGAGACTCCTGATCAAACTCACTTTTATCATAGGGAGTGAATGTAAGTGGAAATGTCTTAATGCCACAATCCTCCTGTCTGCAGCCCAGCTCTTTAATCTTAATGGCAGCTGATCTGAGGTGAGTTTCTGCCACCACCTTTTCACTTAAACACCAATATGGTTTCTCCTCAGTGTGTTGTTGTCTGTGAACAAGCAGACTATCCCTCTCGTCAAAGCTTTTCTCACAGCCTTGGCACTTGTATGGTTTGGTGCCTGTGTGTGTTCTGGTGTGAATGATGAATTCAGACTTGTGGCAGAAGTAGCGGTCACAGAACTGACACTGGTAAAGTGACAAATTGTCCTCTGGATGCTTTTTGATGTGACGTACCATCGTCTTTTTGGAAGAAAAAGTGCTCATGCAAACAGGACATTTGAACGGTTTCTTCACTTTGAGGATCTTTAACGGCATGTTGAGGTCACACTCCTGCTTCACATCATTATCTTCAATATTAATCAACATCTCCTGGTCCCTGTGGTCCTTTTCACTGGCAGGAGAGCAGTCTGAATGAGTGTTGTTCATGTTGGGACGCTCTGACGTGGCATTACCTGGTTCCTCCCAGCACACACTGACGTTCACACTGGCAGCAGGCTGCTGCTGACCAGACTGCAACCTCACTGTGTCGGACATATGGAGAGAGTCTGTGGCAGAGGAGAAAACAACATTTATTTGACAGGCAGGCGGTCTCTACTGTTTTTGAACATTCCTTTTATTTGTATTTATCTTCCTCTCATAAGTACCTCAACATATGGTGATGACCTCTATCATGGAAAACTGCACACATGATTCAGTTCATGATTTCGTAGAGAAAGCAAACTTCTGATAAACTCACCTTCACTATGGGACATGGCAACATCCAGCAGTCTGTGGTGGCTGTCCACCACCCACTTTGAACAGGTCATTTTCTTTTCATATTCCACAATTGTTCTTTCTACAATCTTGAAGATTTCATCTGCAGCTGCAGACAAACGCTCGCTGACGAGTGCTCTCAGCAGCTCCATCCTTCCTGTCTTCAGCATGCTGAGGTGATGTCCAAAGTGAGAGTCAAGGCGTGTGAGTGTTTGTGACATGAGCCCTCAAGCCCCCTCGTCACTTCTCGTGGACTTTCTGTGTCCTCAGATCCCACCTTGCTCTGGGCATGTCTGCAAACACACACATTATAAAAAAGTAATACATAATTAAAATAAATGGGATTGTGGTAAACAGTCAAGAATTATCTGTTGCGATTGCATAAACAGAAATTGGCTCAGCTCAGTAATCTTTGTGGTTTCAGTTTCTGAAAGGATAATCAGACCAGTATTGCTATAGATTATCCTTAGTCATTGTTTAAATTTTATATTCTTATAATTTAATTTGATAGATAGATAGACACCCTGAAATATGGGTAGATGTTTTCATTGAACTCGATCTCATTTCCCCTTGCCTAGAGGGCAACTTAAGTAAACATTGTCTCATCTTACCCCACTCTCCCCTAATCAGGGAAAAGAATGAATTCACAAATAGAGCTGGTCCCATGATATCACTACAAAATATACTGACGGGGATTTTAAACAGAGATGTACAGACAATAAATAACTCTGCTGCACATTTAGATTTACTGGAGGTGCATTATTTAAAGATTTAGTTTCATAAACTACTTTAGAAAATACAAAATATTACATCAGATACTTTACTTTGTTTGCTACTTTAATCAACTATTTCATACATGCATCATATGGCTCACGTCATTAAAACGTTATATTGACGTAAAGCTTTTATTCCCCGTTAATATACAGCCTGAACAGCATGTATGGCGCTTTAAGTGCATTAGAAATTTATACTGGGACCGTTAGCGGCTATGTATGAACGTTTAGTGGCAACCAAGGAAACAAAGTGCAAGAACTTTGACTGAAACTGTAGCTACATGTCGGAGATATCTGCAATAAGTTACCTCAAACAGCCAACCTAATATTATCTAATCTTCTGTCAACCAGAATACCAGGTGCATGTCGGGCTTACCCTGCTGACAGTGTGACTCTTTCTTTTCAAGCTGAGCTGACGGTTCATATAAACAACTGCTTGATATGAAACATCTGCTAACTGGAGAACACAAACTGTAGACGGCTATTTTTAGTGTAATAAGGTGAGACAGATTTGCCAGCCATTAATAGCTCCACAGCAAACTGGCCAGCTCTATGTTGCGCAATGTCGTAATGCTAAAAACATAGCGTTAGCTTGCAGAGGCTCCAGCTTCTTCTTCGTTTGCCATTTTTTGTAGGCTGCCAATGACATTACCTCCACCTGCTGTTCACCTCCAGCATAGTGTTCTGTGAGGCAGTCTGCAGCAGCAGGTGATCAAATATAACCAGGAGGCAACACAACACTTTTCAATAACTCATTAATGACATAAAAAGACATACTGAGAAATATTTCACATCAGTGCAATAATAATACAACGGTGCAATACTCTGGTTTAATCTTTTAATGCATTTATTGATTATTTATTTATTATTATATATAGTCTACTATTCTTGCATTCTAACACTCTTAATCACAGATCCCATTTTCAGCATTATTACTATTTACACTGTTATTATATATTGTTGTAAACCTATTTTTACATATTTCTTATTTATCCATATGTATTGCTGTTATAAATGCATTGACTACTTATTTCTAATTTCTAGTTTTCTTAAAATGTCTCCGTTTAGATTTTTTTAGGTCTAGAATGTGAGTAATTCATAAAGTAGGCTATTTCTGATTCTGATCCTTATAAACTGAGTAGACTGTATCTCCACATGGTGGCAGCAACACTGCATTACTTCAACCTGAACACCACCTGTTGTGGTTGAGAGTACATGAAAATGAGTTATTTAGAGAGCAGAGAAGAAGTAAGCTATAGGTAATAAAGAAACAGTTAATAAATAAGTATAAGTAATGGATAAATTGTTGAAATATCTATCTTAAAGTAATGAATGAAAAATGTAAATAGATAGTGAAAAGTATTGCATAGTAATTGATTGAATGTTTGAAATAAATAGCAAATAAAGTAACAGAAAAAGAGTTGAAACAGTTAGTTAAAAGTAATCGTTTAAATGCCTAGCTTTTGCCACTGGTAGTATAAATGCAAACTTGACCAAACCAACCTAAACATCAATTGAATGACAACATTTTGTTAATGATGTTGAATAACATCCAGTTTCAAATCAATGGAGCACATTTGGAACATTGATAAAGGGTTCATCTTATAGGACAGGGGTATGTGAAAAGGTTGTGATTAACTGCATATATAGAATTACAATCTTATTCACTCACCATCATCTCTTATCCTCTTATCATCTCATCATGTATGATAGTTAAATGCATGATTTGGACCCGTGGCTCTAAATGTCAGAAGTTTAATCTATGATCACTTTGTTGACGAGATCCATTGAGTCTATGTGCAGTCAAATCCATGTGTACACTAGAGGGTGGCATCAACCTTTCATAGTCTCTGGCCTGAGCAGCATTTCCACACCTATCCCAAGCTTCTGAGATTACTCTGTGATGCACAGAACAATTCACTGGTAAACTCATAGGTTGCTAAAATACGGCGCAATTAAACTGAGTAACACCAAAGGTTGAGGATGTGTTCAGGGCTAACATGTTCAGTAGCCAGAATTAGTAAAAAATCAGCAGTAGAAAAGCCATGCATTAAATTTAAATCTGGTGGATGTTAATTTCCATGGGCCATGTGCCTGTGAGCACTAAGCTGGTGTGCACACAGGAGTGATATAGTAGGAGTGATTTGTGAAGTGGAGAACAGTGGGCCGATGTGGCGGGCTAGCCTGCCCGTTCCTGTTGTTGTGGGCTGGGAGTTTCCAGCTATACAGCTCAAGGGAAGCACCGCAGGATGTCCTTTTCCTCATTCCTCAAGGATAGAATTACTGTGTGTGTGTGTGTGTGTGTGTGTGTGTGTGTGTGTGTGTGTGTGTGTGTATGTGTGTGTGTGTGTGTGTTTGTGTGTGTGTGTGTGTGTGTGTGTGTGTGTGTGTGTGTGTGTGTGTGTGTGTGTGTGTGTTACTGTGTCTCTCATGTGTATTTTTCTAATAAATAACAATGTTTCTGTCAGGTGCTTTTCAAGTCAATGCAACTACTTTGTCTGTATCTGATGTGATGTACTCTGATTGATTATATAGTTATTGTACAATTGATCAATACTGCACTAGTTGTCAAAAGGAGACCCTTAAACTGAATTCTTTAATACAACCTCCTGATGACATTTGCACCAGTCACGACTATGATTCGTTTGTAGCAGCAGACGTACTATTAGTAGTTTATTCTTGATTTTAGTATACTAAGTGTTCCGTGGTCTAAATGCTGTTGAAAAGATTTCCCCACAAGGTGGAAATGTGTGAGGGAACAATTACTGGGAATATTCTGGAGCCATACAGTCAAGTATAACTGTGCCTCAGTCAAAAACAAACTTTTAAAGGATAATTCCAGATTATTACAACTTTTCTACTTTTACAACATTTCTAACTTGAACAATGCTTACAGTTTATCAAGTCTGAGATTAGATTTTACAATTCTTTGTCTTCCGTCGGCTCCAAGCTCTGATTTAATTTCTCTTTTCATTCTTTTTAACAAAAGAAAAAGAAAGTTTGTGTTTCATTGTCCTGTCCTTGTTATTGATCTCTCTCTGACAGTGTACGTTGTTATGTGTGACCTCCTCCTGTGGACGATAACACACAACCTGCTAAATGATGCTAAACTCCTGCTGTTGCCTCAATGTCAATCTTAATAAAATTGGGGAAAACAACACATCTTCAAAGATGTATTTCCATGACAAAGTAGGTCATAGGAACTCCAGGATTTAACTACCGGCTGTTTCGTGAAAATATCTGGCACGTAAATTTAGACTTGGTGTGAAAATGTTTCTTTATTTTTGGCCATCATTCACTTCATTAATGATTCCAATGTCCTCACCAAGAAAATATTTGATCTGGGAATACAGCAACAATAAAACAATTCAGTCAGGGCATCGAACACGAGCAGCAGAACAACCGTACAGGCTGTAAATACACCCACAGATGAACCAGATTCATTTATAAGAACAGAGAAATTCTGAAAAGTCAAATTATAAGCAAACTGTTGATTGTAAACATAAATCACAGTATAAAGACCCACTTCCTATTAGACCTACTGTACATACCGTAGTTGTATGTATACAGTTCTCCTGTGTAATGAGTATTTATTACCAACATTTTACCTGCGCTCACCTTCAATTTTATCTCCAAATAAAGTGGTTTAGGTCTCGATAAACTCTTGTTTACAGCCTTTCTGATTGTGTGTCTGCTTGTGTTGGACTTTGTTATAGCGATGTTTCCATGTTTCCAGATCGCAGCCATTACTTGGGTTCACTGATATAAGCTGTAGAAATGGTGTAAAAGAACTACAAAATAAGACCAAATGTGTTGTTTGTGTTCAGTGGGTTTTTACCACAACAGTAAAGTTGTAGGCCGAAAGCCAAAACAATGAACTGAAGGACACTACATCCGAAATGACAGATTCTGCATCCGTGAGATGCGACAGTCAGTGAGGGGCGGCTCGGGTCCATGTGACGTACATTTCGTCAGCAGAGGGTGTATGTGCGGACATTCGCCTACCTCCAATGTGTTGTGCCCACACCAACTCTACAAGTGGTAGTGTAGCGATGTACAGCGCATGTGTGGAACGCGTACTCCAAGTGGACTCCAGAACGTAGTCCGAAGTACGACGCGTCCATGTTGTCCGCAGCTGACCGTGTATGCGTCCGCCGGAGAGTATTACCTAGACTTACAGCAGAGGAAAGCAGAGTTGTGGGATGATTCTTTGTGGGTTTGTCACTATAAGTGTCCCTTTCACATCACACATAGTCATTGGATCCATTGTTATTATGAAAATATTGATTAGTGCAGCTTTAAATGTGTCTGTTGTGCTCTATAAATATCCCAAAAGTCTTTCCTCAAACATTTGACCTCATCATGGTGGATACATGTTGAACAGCCTTTAGACCATAGAAGTGTTAAACCTACAGTAGGGACGCAGTCTGCCTGCCCCGACAGTTTACCAACACAGGTCATCAATGGAAGTGTATGAAGCTCATAGTGAAGCACTATGAAGGAATGAGTGCGACAGCTGCTGGGGGAATCCTACTACACTATCAGGTCACATGGTGCACACAGACAGAAACACACACACACTCTATCCCTCTGATCCCTTCACCCCTCCCCTCCCCTCTGTCTCTCACTAATGCTGTGTACAGTGAGGGAGGGGAAAAGCAGGAGGGTTTTAGAGGAGAGAGGAGGAGGGGGAGCCGCTGAGAGAGAGAGAGAGAGAGAGAGAGAGAGAGAGAGAGAGAGAGCGAGAGAGAGCAGAGCAAGCCAGAGGAGGAAGAAAAGGAGAGGCAGTGTATGGTGTGAGCCCAGATTACAACCAACGAGATACTGAAGCAGGGAAGATAGGAGCGTGAAGGACAGAAATTAAAGGATATAACCTCCTCTGACATATTCTCTCCTTCTGTGTCAGCTGAAAGGACACAAAGAGGAGATTGCATGCAGGTTGGAAGAGGGAAGAAGAGTGAGAGGAAGGGGAAGAAAAAGAAAGAGGAGTACTGTATTTCCAAGAGCAAGCGTTTCAGAGGACGGTGCTGTCACAGAAGAGGAGGAGGAAGAGGAGGTGATGTGTGCGAGCGTGTGAGTTTGCAACACACCAGAGACACGAGTGGTACAATCCTAAGGTGTGTGTGTGTGAAGTGAACTCCCCCCACACCCCCTCATCATCAAAACCCCAACATCTTCCACCGAGAACCAACCGGAGGTTTCACAAGCCATGCTGAGGACCAGGAGCCAGCCCAAGTCCTGCTGAACACCATGGCCCAGGTGAGGAGACACACACACACACACACACACACACACACACACACACACACACACACACAAACACACACACTCACACACACACACACACACACAGTGTATCTAAAGTGTGCATGTTGTTGGCATATGTATTGAATGCACAGGCAAACTTAGTTGTGCTGAGATAGATGTGATGTTTTATGGACCACCCTGTCCCTGCCCCTTGTCCTTTCCTTGTCTCTCTCCCACTATTAGGAATTATTGTCAAGAGAAGTCTTCTGAGTTACTTTACTTTGACACTTCAGACATCTCTGCAGATCCTAAGCACAATGCAAAGTGAATTGTTATTGTTGTATCACCAAAACATTATAGAAGTGAGTTCTGTGTTGTGGTTGTCTTAATGTCTGTTCAACCACGATCATGTAACAACGACGTGCCAGGTCTGAGCATATTGTTATATAGCACTCTGCCCATCCACGGTGAAAGAGCCTTAAAGTTGTTCTGAAATTTGATTCCTTCTAACTTTTTGTTTGAGGAAATACATGATACAGCTGTTGTACCTATGTTTTAAAATAGGATGTGACAATCTTTGGACATATTTGTGTGTAAACCTTGAGCTTCTGAGAGCTGATGTTGTGATAGGATGTGCTGTCAACTTCTGCGGTACGCTACTAACTGGAGAAAGTCCTACTGTACAGACAACTACCTATATATAAAATGTTCAATTCAGCATGAACTAATAACCATTAGTACATCATTAAGGAGTTTGTATTCCACTCTGAAGGACTTTCAGTTCCCTCAGCCTCAGTCCCCGCTGCTAGGACTCTGGCTACTTTGCCGAGAGGAAGGGACGGCAGCTCCGGAGGCGGACCTTCAGTTAGCGGCTATAGGTGGCAAACAGGGCCATGGTGCATTACTCACCACCTAGTCTGAGGTCTCTGATCTGCTTAACTTTTAAGGAAACCCTTTGATAGAAAAAAAAGAACCCTGTGAAAACAGAGGCATACGTGCCAGTGCTGCCCCCAATTACCCCCTGGTGGTTGCCATGGACAAATAAAGGTTGGCCGGGGGAAACATAGGAGGATAAACTGCTGGTGCCTGTCATGGGCATGTCAACTAAGCATATTGTTACAATGAAGCACCATATGGTGTATCATTTAGGCACTAGGAAATGCTGGAGGGCTTCTCATTTGAAACGAATACAGGAAGTGTTGACGTTGTCTTAACAGCATACTGCAGTAACAAATATTTAAGAGGAAACATGGGATCAGATCAGAAAAAAAAATGATATGACCAAATATACCCGCAGTAACAGAGTGAGTTAAAGGCCTGCTACCTTCTGCAGTTGAAGTTATTTGAGCATTTACGATATAGTCCTGTGACCTCGGCACAGAGATAGAATCAAAAATGGAGTTAGGCAGTAACAATGTCTTGTTGAGGGGTGCTGTGTCAATAGAGGCCCACACCTAATGTATGCCCCAGGACCCCCTAAGGCGTTAATCCAGCCCTGCTTGGACCCAAAGTTTGTCTTTTTAGGAACTGAAGGTTGTTGAAAGGATTGCTTTGTTTGACACATTTTGTTTTGTATTCTTTGTGTGGCTTTCAGTGGCTGAACTGCAGTGTATCAAGTGCAACAAACCCCAGGGAAATGAAGAGGGGAGTATTTTGGGCTTGTCTCTATGAGGGAGAGGGCATCTCCCTGAGAGAAAGGAAGGTTGTGTATTTTTAGCCAATCGGCTCAAGTGCTGCAGTTTATTTTGTCTGTGTTATGCATGTGTGTATGTGTAGACTGTGAGACTTGGAGTGTGTGCTCTTTTCATAGTTGGTGACAGAGACAGACAGTAAGAGACAGAACGCATGGCAGGTCTGTGAGGTCTTTAGGGTGTGTGGATATAGAGGATAGTGTATCCTCTCAGATAGAGCGGGCATTGACTGTGTTAGGGTGGAGCAAGTCATTCTGCCCAGCAGGATAATGGAGAAACTATGTAGTCAGCCTGAGTGTGAAAGGTGCATTGTGTTTTTGGAGGTTGTGTATGTGTGTGTGTGGAAACATCAGGATATCCTGCTGCTGCTTGTGTGGACAGACAAACACACGGGTTCAAACTAATGAACTTTCCAACAATATCTGAAACCAACATGGATCATCATACAGAACAGATATAATATAGCACCATGATATTAAACTTTTATTACAATTTAACTTTGAATAAACATGTTTCCCTAGTTGACTATGGGGACACTTTAACGTCAGCTGAACTTTTAATGACATATATTTCACACAGATTCCATCTATGTACACAGGACAACATGTGATCACTATAATACAAGTAGAAGTTGTATTAGGAGTAGTTCAGCGTTGTAGAAAGTACCATAGCTTTCTTTCCAAAGGTAAAATGAGAATCAATATTAATCTCATGTTAAAGGGGCACTCCACGTCAAAGTTTTCAGGGGTTGTGGATTATATTTCAGTCAGGAAAGACACAAGTCAACATGAATGCAGAAGCTTGAGTTGACAGTGGTGGGGGGTGAGGGGGCAAAGAGGCCTAGGCTGCATTATCAGCAGAGACAAATAGGTTGAATATTCTTCAGCTAAGATGATCATTGGGTGAAAGGAAACCCAGTGAAATCATTGGATGACAGTTGAGAGGCTCACAGTTGACTTCCTGCTGGAACGCTAAAAGCTTCATTTGTTAAAAAACAAAGTTGGAGGGAGCTGTGTGAACGCTGATAAATGTCCTCAAGTGATGTCACTTAAGTCAGCGTTGGTATAAAATGAAAGAGATCTGTCCTGACTGCAGCTCTGCTCTCACAGGCCTGAGATCTTCTGAACTCATCCTGGGAAAGGAAGCCAATAAGTGTATTTGCAAAACTGTTGAACCGTTCCTTTAATAGTGAACTACTAATACAGAAGTGTTCCTATTGTGCATATGTTTTCTCAGAGGTACTTATGTACTCTTCAAGCATACATTAATGCATTTTATTAGAAAGAAGCATTTAGCCTAACAGACACATTGACATTAATCAGATTATCAGCAGCTTGTAACTGATCACAGATATGAATATATGAATATATGAAGAATACATTGCACAACAGAAATGCAAAAGATATGTTTGAGATCATTCAGAAATGTCCTGCTCACAATAAAGGCTTGTCCACTAAATGCATTTATTATAGTTCTGTACAGTTTCCTCTTTAACCCTCCGAACCCAAACTGAAGCCAATCAAACCACAGACTACACAAACTGTAAGCATCACTTACTCTTTCCAATGATAATGCTATCTGCAGTCTGAATCAAGAATAAAATAAAGTTTTTGAGGTTGCTTTTTAATATTTTTGAGTTTTTAATTGTAATGTATTTTTGTATATATTTTAATTGTAAAATGTTACCATCTAGACTAGATTCAGTCAATTCTTTAATAACCAAATGTAGCGGATTGTAAAAGAAGAATCTTTTTATGTTTTATGTTTATGTAGATTATACTTAGAAACATAGATTCATTTAACTCTCAATTTAGTTAAGAATTTTAGCATGGTCATAACATTAAAAAGTCCTCAAAATCTAAAGAAACAGTTATTGAGATAGCAAATTCCCATTCACAGTTTCACTTTGCTCTCAGTGAACGAAGCAGTGCAGCAATATAAATATTGCTTGGATATAAAGGCACCATACATTCAAAAACCTCAGTATCAGTCTTCACTGAATATGGACGGCTACAAAGGAGCATGCATGCAAACCTTCTGCAGATAAAGGTTTAAAAATACATATCCTGTATTGTACGTGGAACAGCGGAAAGGGCTTTGTGAGGTTGGGTCAACATATATGAGCTTTAGTGTGTGACTCACTGAAGTGACTCAGACTGAGCTGACATGTCCTGTGAGGCCAGTCTGAAGCCTCCAGGCCTCTCCTGGGACTTCGCCTTCATAACTTCTCTCAATTACACTGCACTAGCCACGTGTGCTCTAATGGCCCGTGTGTGTCCTTACATGTGGATTCCACTCAGTACATTTACAGACTCGTACAGCCGAGGGACGGGCAGAACAACACAGGAAACAAAAGTGATTGGACACAGCGCAGTTTTTTGAGCATGGACAGACACTTTTGTTAAGTTTCAACCAATAACATGTTTGGACCGGTTATTTTGTACAGATAGTAAATAAGTCTGAATTCAAATAACCAGCGTTTCTTTACAATTGACTGAAAAGCATTTACACCATCATGTAACTGATTACTACCCCTGCTCACCCTGCTACCTCTACCACGTGCAGAGTTGCATCTTAACTAAAAGTTACATTATATATAAGATTGAGGTTAAAGGCCTCCTACAACCAAATGACAACAAGCTGCTCAACCTCAACAACTAATGTCTTCCAGAACAACCCGTGTCAGCATTTTCTGATGTGTCACCTCAGTCAGGAGGATGACATTATTTGTCAGTGCCTTCCTAAACTACTACACATAGTAAGTAACCTCTGTTGTAACTAAGTACCGCTGTTTGTGTCCCATGTGAAACCTAAAGACGTTCACTTATTTAATTAAGTTAAATAACGGTAATATTGTTTACACTGGTCAATGAAGTGGTCATTGCTAATGGTTTCTAAATGGTTTTAAGGAAATACACATATTTCTAACAACACACTTTTACAACAGTAACAATCATCCTGCTTTGTAGATGTTTGATACTTGATTTGAAATGTGTGTTATTGAGTCCATACCACAGACGCACAAACACACTTCAGAATCATGAAGTGAGACACAAAAGCATTGCGGGCTATTCTTACATCCGGGCCTGTAATCGACATCCCAGCACTGACTGTTATCAGCACTCAGCAGAGGAGAGGGGAGGAGGGCGAGGGGGGGGGGGGGGATGGAAGGGGGAGGAGGAGGAGACAAAAGAGAGACGAGCAGGAGGTGAGAATGACAAATTATCTTGACAATTCCCCATTCCTGCATACGTCTCACATGTGTTCATGTCACAGACGGATCTGTTTGATCACGTTTAGTTCAGCTGCTGTAGAAGTCTTTGTGCGGCTGTGTGACAGGACAGTGACGACTGAAACGTACCATTACAATAGTCCTTCTTACACATTCTCTTATTTGTAGAACTGCCATTGAATTCCGCTGAAGTAAAGGGTAACCCTAACCCTAATGTTAGCCATGCTAACACACTAAACTTAGATGGTGAACATGATAAGCATTATAACTGCTGAACATGTTAGCATGCTGACATTAGCATTTAGCTCAAATTGTTCGTGAGGAATGGTGCTGCGGTCTTTGTCCCGTCAGTCACTGCCCAGCCTTATAAAGCTCAGCTGATCTGAGTTTCATTGCTGCTTGACTTCAGACCATTGTTTGTATGTAGAGGTTTCTTTTTGAACCACATACAGAGGGAAGTGTGCAAGAGCTCTCCTCCTAAATGTTTATAGAACCTTTAAAGTAATAATAAAAAAAAACAGCAGTTTGATGGTAGTGAGTATTTCAGCAGATTTTAACAGATAAAAAAGCAAGACATTAGCAATACATAGAGGCTGGTATAGATGAGTATTTGAGTATATGACACAAAACATTTGATAACTGATGTGATGACAATGATATGATATATTGTTATAATGATATATTTGTACTCAAAAGATAAGAGCTACAAACCTACATAAACAAATTCAATTTCAAGATATTTCATTGGAGAACAATTTGGCTCTTGGGATCCTTAATTCAAAAATATAGGCACGCTGTCTGAGAAACGAACCAGAGCCGGAGAAGAGGAGAGAGTGACTTCACTTACAGTTAGAGGCTGAAGGGATGAAGAGAAAGAAGCTCTTTAAGTGGTTGTGCGTTCAAAAACACTCCATGCTACAACAGTTTTCATAGAAGCTATGACTTTGGTAAAGATGTAGTTGGCTCTCATTGGTATTATCCAAACATACGTCTCTGTTTTTGTGGTGTGTGTTTGTGTGTGTGTGTGTGTGTGTGTGTGTGTGTATGTGTGTGTGTGTGTGTGTGTGTGTGCGTGTGTGTGTGTGTGTGTCATGAATGGAATTGGAATTATGTAATGTATGTAACTGCAGTCTTGTCCACCTTTATTATATCCCTTTCAACAATCACTAATAACACACACACACACACACACACACACACACACACACACACACACAGTGCATGTTTTAGCAGCTGCTGTTCATTGTTTGCCAATGAATTCATGCATTTGAACAATAGAGTGAAATCTGTGCTGCTGATTTAATGAATGAGGAATGTGTTGAAATGAAAACCATCGCCAGCATTTGGCCTCTCTTTGAGGCAGAATGAATGAAAAACACATCATGCAAGAGACTGTATAATTTAGAGAATATTAATTATTAACGCACTGTATTAACACTGTATATTTTATAAGACTTATAAGAAATAACACAATCTTCCTCTTAAAAAGTTGTTTTCAAAGCAATAAAACGCACAATTGCTCAAATACTCAAATACACCAACCGAAACTGATTTGATTGGATGGTTAGCTTTGTGGCTAATGCTAGCAACATTTAGATATATATTGCTCTGTTTCTTACATCACAGGCAATTCACTGACCTAATTACTTGGTACTTGTGTTACATTATGTTTGAACAAAAGTGCTTTTTATCAGAAGAAGCTAACACACCACACCTCATCACAAGACATGGTTGTTATTTCCTGATGTTGTTCCTCCTCCACTTGCTCTCAGTCAGGTCGGCTAAAGCTTTGTTTGGATTAAACGTTATGAAAATTAGATATTGCATGAATTTGATTACATACAAAGTCAAATCTCTTTGTAATTTAGCTCTTGGCGGTCAAATTGAGGAACAGCTGCATCCATGTCAGTTTAAAATGTTTCAACTTGATCAAAATATTCACACAAGCTGTTTGACTCCAATTCATGGATATACTAGAACAAAATTAAATAGTGGAGAGACTGTAGGAGAATAACACAAATAACTGGTGAAATTCTGAGAGTACGTATGTTCCAGGTCGGTTCTTGTCATTTGTTGTCATTCTGTGACACAGGGTTGCGCAACGAAACACAGTTGTAGCTTAATCCATTGTGTTTGAACTGATTTGTGTAAAAATCATATTTATTTGGAAAGCTGTAGGATGCTCTGATATACGCAATTTACGTGCGAGTACACGTTTCTACAAAGTAATCTCTACAATGGAGGTGGGAGTCCAAAGTTAGCATGACCAATAGAGTCCCAATAGCCAAATATATGGAAATGCCCCTTTAACATCTGGACAGTTTGAGCCTTGGCAATAAAAACTGCAAAACATACGACGATAAACCTTATATGACAATGTTAAAAAGAACAACTTAATCTCGTTTGTTCCTGACCTCCAGTGCTTTAACATGTGGCCCTGTTGGAGTGATGTAGAAGTGTACACACAGGGTGTCTGTACTGTGTGACATCACTGTTGGGTGTAGTACAGAAGCAGCAGAGCTAACTTCTGACTTTAGCCAGCATCACTTCTGGGTGTGTTTGGTGAGACAGACTCACACAGGGCACTTACAGTGTTCACTTACTGCCTCAAGACAATCATGGGAAATGAAGTGTGCTATTATATTACTGTGTCTTCTTTTTCATTTGTCAAGAAACACTTTAATGAGACTATAATGAGAGCAGTCTCATGTGTGCGTGTGTGTGTGTGTGTGTGTGTGTGTGTGTGTGTGTGTGTGTGTGTGTGTGTGAGTTTCGATTAACTCACCAACCCTCGGACCGATCTGCTTCACGTTTGACGTGTGTGTAGCTGAGGACCCGAGGGAGTGCAGTGCCTCGTGCAAAATTATTTGGATTAGCGGTTCTGTAGAAACCTTTGGTTAGCGCAATGCCTACAGACACGTATCAACATCCACACAACAGCGCAACCACGTTTGCTAACGGTCACTACGAACGTCTCTGTATATTTTCTATTGCAAAATAGTGCAAGAATAATACACAAATCTAATATATTGACATTTATTCCCATGCATGCTGTTCGGATTAGGGATTAATCCGTGCTCTCTCGTGATGCAGTACCACTCTCTGCTGTTTTACCAAAACATAAATATCAAAATATCACTAAGTGAAGCTGACAGAATTGTTATTAACAGAATGTATCTGTTTCCTCACGTAATCCACGAGGTTAGGACCACCATTATGTGTCTTTCCAACTTTGCTCTCCCAAAAAAGTCTCCTTTAAAACTTAACCTCACCCCATGGTGAGCAGCATAGAGCTTTCTTATCCTTTGTTTTGAGGGAAAATATGTGTTATATCTGGAGTGTATATCAAAAGTGCTACCCAAGAAATACAAATGAGCAAAAGAGAAGGTGGTCATAGAGCCAGAGTGATGTCAGGAGGGTGAAACTGTGTATATCTTGTGTTAACAGGGATTTTGGATTTGATTGCTCTCGTGCTTTTCTTGTATTTGTCTTTGTTTGTAAAGCACTTTGTAACAATAGTTTTGAAAGGTGCTGTATAATTAAAGTTATTATTATTCTTATAATTATTGATCATTTCATATCATTAGTTATCCCGTGTGTTTCTTTTGTATTTGCGTGTCTTTGCTGATACTTCGTTACTTGAGGTCTGACGTCATGTTTGCGCTAAAATCTGCATTGCTCACATCTGCAGCAGCTGATAGTTCCATCTGGGCTGCTGTGACACACACACACACACACACACACACACACACACACACACTCACACACACACACACACACACACACACACACACACACACACAAACACACACACACTCCATGGGGATGGGCTGTGTGGTTGTGTGGAGGTTGTGTAATGATGCGTGTGTATTTGAGTAAGTCAGAGTTTGTAAGTGTGTTTGTGTGCAAATGTAAGTGTGTGTGTATTTGCCTGTTTTGCTGCTCTAGTTCATTCAGCTGTTTTAGAGCTTTAAATAGATTGATGAAAGCTTTATTTCTGTGTGTGTGTGTGTGTGTGTGTGTGTGTGTGTGTGTGTGTGTGTGTGTGTGTGTGTGTGTGTGTGTGTGTGTGTGTGTGTGTGTGTTTGTTTGTTAGCTCCTGATAAAAGGTTTCCCCCAGAGTGCATCTCCCTGAGGGTCCTCCAGAGAGAACTAACGTATGTGTGTCTAATATGTCCGGTAAAAGCTTAAGAGTCCCGTCTGATTTCTCCTCTGTGCACTTTGATTGTACTCTCCACGTGTAAATGAGGAGCACAGAATCCTCTCAGTTTACGATACACACTTTTAGCACAGAGGGAATTAGCTTGCTCACAGTACTTTGAGATTAAAGTGGTCATTTGATTTTTTGATTTGAGTCTTCTTATTTTGTCCATGGATTACACTGTGTTTGGTCAAATAGACAAAAACCTTTTAAAATGGGGTTTCAATGGAAACTTGACCACTGTTCCATGGATGTGTTTAGCCACAGTGGTTATCATAACTCAAGCCTCATAGTGATGTCATTAAAAATATATTAACTGTGTTAAAAACTGGAAATGAGGAGTTTGAAAGACGCAGGTGTTCATCAGGCAGGGTCCAATGGAAATATGCAATTGGCTGCTAAATGTGAGATTGTGACGACATGTATTGGCACCAACCAGCAGCAGGTTTACATCAGGTGACTAAGCCAAGTTGGCAGCACCAGTCCAAGCAGGAGCCTAGAAAGTCAATTAATCCTGATAGCACTCGCCATCATGCTGTAGCGCCATGAAAGCTTAAGCGCTTGTAACATATTTAGTTGTTGTACAATATAAAAACATGTGGGAACATCCTAATTGCATTTACAGCGTACTAAGTGTAAACCCTTCAACAGATCCTAAATGTGTTTGTATTAAAACGATGTAATCTCTCAAAGTTTTGTTTTTGTTCCGTAGTAAAGTTATGAAAGTGCTATAAACCCTCCCAGAGATTGTGTGTAACAGGATGCAGCGCAGGCTAGATAAGACTTTGTGTGTGTGTGTGTGTGTGTGTGTGTGTGTGTGTGTGTGTGTGTGTGTGTGTGTGTGTGTGTGTGTGTGTGGTGTGAGGGCGTACGTATGAGCTGGCGAGCGTGGAGAGAAGTGGTGGGGTTTAAATCCAGCAGATTAAGGCTGTTGTGTAACAGTATGTGGGCCTGTGCTTTGTGAGGTTGACATGTGCTCTCCGTGGGGATTAAATATATTCTTCCTTTGGATGACATGGGGGGACTTCATTCAAAAACATCCACGGTCTTAACCAATCACCACATGTTTGCTTTTTTAGAACAGGAATTTGCAGTATAAGTATGCACAATAAAAAAGTTACTCTTATCTCTGAATCTTTCAGTACAACATGCTTGAAGGTGAGCAGAGTAGGCTCCTGAAAAATACAGCTACAAAGTATTTTTTTGTTACAAATTATTAAGTAAAAGCAAAAAAATAAAAAATAGAATGCCAAGATATGATTAGGGTAATTTAGCATATGCAAGACATAAAGCATGTTACTTATCCTAAAACAAAATTGTTGTCTTGAGATTTCTGTTTTAGAGTTGTTGGTAGACCTTTTTTACACTTTACTACAGCGACAGGCTAGTTATCTGTCGTTTTGGTGCTGAGCTTGTAGTGTTCAGTAGGTTTCTTACAGGTGATAAGAGCAGTGAGAGTTAACTATGCAATAAAGTTGTAGGACGGAGATCCAGAACAACAAGCTAAAATATGCTTTAAAGCTCTGTGGAGGTGAAGAGAACTGCAGTTGGTGATAATTCTCTGAGGGTCCGACGCTACAAGCGGCACATTACACATTACACATTACACAGTTATGGATCCATTGTTAATATAAAAGTATTGCTGAGTGCAGCTTTAAACACACAATATGTCTCTTTCTGCCATCAAAACAGAAACAAAAGAGTTTAGTGTTGTCCTGAAGCAGCTGGGATCATGGGAGTTCTTCTCCCGGTTAGGATTCCTGTAGTGTTCATGGTTCAGGAGGTTTTTACAGGGAGCAGAATTCTCCTCAAACGTCTTCTTCCTCTTCTCTGGTTAAAACGGTAAAAACAGTGAATAAAGCAGTTTGAGATTAAATATCAGATTTTCTCCTGCACGCTGTTCGGCTGCTGCTAACATTAGCTCAGCTTGTTTCTCTGAGAACTCAAGATCCAGACGTCCGAGGACTAAAATCCTTCATCCGGTTCAAATATAGAGTTAAAAAGCACCAAGATATAAAAAGTGTTGGTAAAAAAGTGTCTTCAAACTGGATAACAAGTCAGTTTATGAAGCTTCTGGCAGACAAACACAACGCTGACGCTGCTCAAAGTGGAGACGACACCATGACAGGAGAGGAAACGTTACCTTCAGGAACATTACACATTACTCTGGGTTTGAAAAGTGTTGGTAATGTTAGAAAGTTAAATATTATAACTACCCAGAAATCTTGTGACAGGATGCCAAATATGGCGAGTCCAGCATTCACTGGGCAGAATGTTGATTACTGCTGTTTAGAGGACTAAAGTTTCTCTTTCAACATATTACGTATCACTTCCCATGAGTAAAGAAGTGAAAGGCATGTCTATGGTAGGAGATGGGACTCTGAGTCACTCGCACTGTGGGATTCAGAGTATTTTGACCACATGATATTTATGACTTTGATGAAACTTGTCATTTGCGTCCAGAGATGTAAATGTTTGGTCCTGCTGTGGCTGCAGGCGGGTGACACTGATGCAAGGTGATAGTTCTGTAAAGTGGAGCCTTGTTCTCAAGCCACAAAGCTCTAATTCAATCAAGAATTTACAATTAGGCCAGGACGTTCCAGCCTAGCAGAAAAGAAGAAGTCCAATGTAGGGGCGCTGTGTGTGTGTTTAACATGTGTGTATACATGAAATATATCATATATCAGTTTATGCACCGCTTGTACACAAAGTCTTGCCCACATGTTCACCCCAATTCATCCCTCCTGAGGAGTAAAAGCAAGTATTTCCCTTTCATCACAGCTAGCTCGCCCTCTAGTGGTCACATTGCTCCGCTGCTTCTAACTATAGCTTCAGTGGTGAGGATTAGATGGATTAGATATTTAACGAAATCTCCCCATGCTGCTGTAAATAGACAGATGGGTGTTTCCCCCACCCGACCCTAACACACACACACACACACACACACACACACACACACACACACACACACAGACACACACACACACAGACACACACACACACACACACACACACACACACACACACACACACCAGCCTCTCTGTTGCCATGCAGGCCACAACATAACAGAACTCTCCAGAATAGAGACCACTGTTTGTCTATTTAAGACTTTAATTCCAAAATAAGATTGCACGATTACTTCTAGCCTTTTTTTCTTTTGTGTTACTCGGTGTGTTTTTCTTTCATGCATAGGAAATAGTTTTGAATTGTTTACATTGAATGGTTTCACAGCTTGGATCCTCCAGATTTTAAACAGACTCCATTGATGCAATTATTTCCAATAAACGCCTAGAGAGTTTGATGGGTTTACAAATGACTCATTACAAACCCAATGATATCATCCCTAATACACTATATGAACAGTTTTTACTATATGTCATTATATCATAGGTTATATATAGGAAAGTTAACTCCTATGGTCAGTTTCCTCAGTCAGTCACAGACACTTAGCTTCACAAGCTACATTCTCAAACTTAAAGACCCGAAAAGTCATTTTCTTGTTGAAAATGTCATCTCTGATAAATCTGATGATTTTATGTTGTAACAAAGCCTGTTGTACCATTGTGTCTGGTAAATCAAAGTGTGTAACTGTAAGATGGGGAGTGAGAAGGACAGATGTTTCACTGAGGGGGAGGGGTGTGGGGAGGTCACAGGGTACATGAGGAGAGCGACTGGGGGATGATGGGACGATGTGGATGTTGGGTCTCCATAGGCCCCCTGCAGTGGGGATGAAACCCTTTTCAGAACAAGGCCAGATTAGTGCCTCCACAGCACCCCCCATATGTACACACACACGCACACACACAAACGTACATACACACCGTTCTCCCTCCTCCCTCCACATCCTGACGATCCTCACTTTCCAACACAATGTCTAGAGTAAATCCTCACCAGCCTTGTTTTTATTGGAGCACAGTTGGGATAAAGACCTCAGGGCTGCTGTGTTGTGAACGCTGATTCTTGGTGTAATAATTTATTTGAAAACCCTTTGTTTAGTAATGTTTTGGCATCAACAACTGCTGCTAATCTCCTCTGATGGAAGATTGGATACAGTATTTCCCATTAATCCCCAATCCTTTCGTCTGGGGTAATATTTGAATTAAATACACACAAAAACGTGGGACCAACTGAGCAGGAATTCAAACAGAAAGGCAGTTGTGCTTATTTGAGCTGTAGCTATGTTTTCAGGATTTTCACTGAATTATTTTGTACTGACACAGGTGTCATAAGGACATGCAGGATGTCTGCTTTCTGTCCCTAATGTAAGAAAGAAAACCTTTACATGTTCTGCTTTGAACCCTAACCATTTTCTGTCGTCCTCAGGATGGACGCCGCTAGCCTCGAGCCATGACAGGTACACACACGGCTAACGTATTAACATTTGCTGGGTGTCATCAGCTGTTTAGTGTGTGCTTTAGATAGTTAAGTAGATAGCTAGCTAGCTAACGTTAAGTGGTTAGCAGCTCAAATAATTGTTTATTGTGACATTGTTGCCTTTTATGGCATAATACCACCACCAACACTTAGCGCCTTCTGCAGTTAACAGATGTATCACAGCGCTCTCGCCTGTGTGCTGCATGTGCATCCTTGTGCATGTGCAGTAGGACAACACAAAAGTATATTGGGACCCACACAAACATTGCTTTACGCTCTATTTAGCTGTATTAATCATCTTCTACTGTATTATTTATTCCATTATTTAATGGAAGTAATAGTAGGTCATTTAAAAACTGCCATCCTCCAAGAACTTCATTTGTAATGACTTACTTATACTACATTTATTCTATTTTATTCTATTTAACTATTTTGTACTCGCCACTGTGTGTCAACACTACAGCGTTTTCCCGGTTGCCAATATCACATTGTGAGTTCACAGAAGTCATTTCCTGATGCTTTAAACGATGATAAATAATTAAATCAAACCTCAGTACAAAGCAAGTGCAGACAGGAAAAGCATCCAAAATCCCAATCTGACGTCATCATGTCAGATGATGTGCTCGTGCTTACATAACGGAAAGTAACTGTCCTCCTGTGTTCCATGATGCATGGCTGCATGTCAAAGTCATGTAAGATGTTATTTAAAAAATATCTGTAACTAGAGAAGAAGAATAGTGACACATACTCTATCTCAATGTCATCGACCATCAAATACAAATTGGATATATTGTCCACATCATTTGTTTTACATTATGTGAAGCTCTTTGTACTGAAAGCAATTTCCTTAGGAGTTTCCTGAGAGGACATGTGGATGACCAGGGTTGGTATCTGTGACAAGTGTGTGTGTTTCTGTGTGTGTGTGTGTGTGTGTGTGTGTGTGTGTGTGTGTGTGTGTGTGTGTGTGTGTGTGTGTGTGTGTGTGTATGTGTGTGTGCGTGTGTGTGTGTGTGTGTGTGTGTGTCTATGAGAGCAGTGCAAAGCCAGTAGAGGGTGTATGAGTATTTTTATCTACACTCGCTTCTCTCTCTTCTCTTTCCCCATTTGATTATATGATCTACTATTACATAATGACTCAGTGTGTGTGTGTGTGTGTGTGTGTGTGTGTGTGTGTGTGTGTGTGTGTGTGTGTGTGTGTGAGTGTAAGTGTGTGTGTGTGAATATATATCCATGTTTGCGCATGCTCTTTTCTCTGCCCTGAGGGCATTGTCGGCCAGCATCAGCATTGGGGCTGTGTGACTCGCTCCACTGACCATGAGCGCGCGTACACACACACACACACACACACACACACACACACACACACACACACACACACACACCTTCAGGCATGACAATTCTCCCGTTACATTCCCAACACAGCACAAAGTCAGATAGGAAGACAGACTGACAAAATGTGATGAAATGTTGATACGCACAACAAACAATTAAATTGAATACATTTACAAATATATGTACGTGTACAACAGAGAGAAGCCCAACAACACAGGTCGACTGATAGAGAATAACATACTATAAGTTTAAACAACATTTTGCTTGTGACCTCTCAGAAACTGGACCTAGCAATGCAACCCTGTCTCTTAAATGATTTTAAATTATATTTATTATTATATACTATGTACTAACTTATAAAAACACTTTTTCAAAAGACACATAATGTTGCCCAAATAATTCTTTCAACATAATAAGGAAATATCTTCAAAGAATGTATCTGCAAATTCATAATGAACATATCTGCAAAATGTATTTTTCTTGAAATATCCTCTTGTGTCATCTAAAACATGATTGGCATATTTATGTAAACGGTACTGGGCCTCAGAACATGTAGTAAGACTGAGGATTTCAACGATTGTGTGACATTGTAACAGTGGCGCTCATAAAATGAATAAAAGGGAAAAACTGAACAGATCTTACAGCTCTGGGTAGCCTGGCACTAAAATGATCAACTTCGCCTACATATTTACCGTAGACCAGTGATGTGCAGTGAGGTTCATGGCTGGGGAGGCACTGACTCTTTCAGAGTCAGATTTACAAATACATGAACCCAACTGAGTAACTTATTCACCATTTTCTTTTCAGCATTCACATTGGCTACTGGTTATGTTTCATATCTCATATCAGCATTCTTTATACACACAGTAAGGGACATATTTGGCCAAAAAATAAGCTACATTTATAGCGGCTCAGAGAGGTAGTTGCTCTGCACTCTCCATGTGTTCTAAATGTGCCGTCACAATTCCACAATTCATTATCCTTCAATACAAATTAAAGTATTGAGTGGTGTGTCAAAAAACGGATTTAAATTTTGGATTGTTTTCTCTTAGTCAGATCCCATTTTCAATACAATTGTGGTCTTACCTTTACTTGTGAAATCTTGTAAAATTTTCAATTTTTGGCCATCAGTTGGAGAAAAGAACTAAACTAAACTAGCTAGCAGTAGCTTGTTGGCTAGAAGAACAGCAGCAACACTACCTGTGGGCTCACGTGCGCCCTCTTCAGTGTGGGCTCACGTGCGCCCTCTTCAGTGTGGGCTCACGTGCGCCCTCTTCAGTGTGGGCTCACGTGCGCCCTCTTCAGTGTGGGCTCACGTGCGCCCTCTTCAGTGTGGGCTCACGTGCGCCCTCTTCAGTGCTGCAGAGTACTGTCTGCCTCACCTGGTGTCTTTCACTGTGGTTTTATGTCACATCAGCAAGACTAAATATGTTACATACATTACATACTGTTGGGTTTTGAAGCCCAAAGGGCGCTGTGATTGTCTTTCAATTGAATCCAGTAAACTTCTAGATGATCAAGATACTTATTTATTTAAAGTGATGATGACAGCATTTCAAAAATACCCTCAGCCGAGGACACTTTCACACACCAAGTCCACAGTCCGAATCAATAAAGAGCCAGTTAGCTGTCTGTTGGTAAAAGTGAAAGTGGTACAAAAACATCATAAACATTTTGCTATATTCTCTACAGAAGGGTGTCGTCGTCCCTCATTGGTCCATGTTGGCGTGGTTATGCCTCTTGGTAGGCAGTCTTGTTGTGACGAGATGGAGGTAGACCTGAAACTCTTTGAAGAGAACCTACAGTGCTTCACATTCATAACTAATATAGTGCTCATTATACATTTGTGCAGAAATACATGTTGTGCAATAATACATTTTGATTGAGGTGGACGAGTACATGTGATAATCATTAAATGTGACACAATACAATCAGGAGTTTATTTACTTCACAATACATTAACTGGACTATAGAAAGTCAGGATGCATAATAAAAGTGTATGTAAACATTATATTGGCGACATACAGAGAGATAGCAATAGGCACGCGCCAAATGCATGCGCTCAACCTGGTTTGCGAGGGATTGAGCAATCCGAGGGGAAGCTCAACTTGTCGCTGCCTCAACTCGCATCTCTCAACAGAAAATACGCAAATTCAGCGATTTTGACTCGATATTATTGGAATTATACAGAAAATACATTTATAGCACAGACCAGTGGACAAATATTAATATTTATTTGATTTTATTGTTATTTGTTTTTGTACTTTTCCTCCCCTGACCGCACGTCCCTGCAGTAGACTGATATTTACAGAGGAGAGAGGAAAGATTTCTGCCAGCTGTGATTGGTTGTTCTTCATCACATAACATGTGGTGCGCACTTCTTCATTTCAAAAGTTGAACTACGTTTAACCATAGCTGTATTAAGAAAATGCTTTTAACTCAGGGCACAGCCTTCACATCCTGAAAAATAGGCGCTTAGGAAAACTTGTGCGTCACGTTTAAGAACTTCTCTTTATCAAGATTTATCATTATTATTATTATTATTATTATTATTATTATTATTATTATTATTATTATTATTATTATTATTATTATTATTTATATGCTATGTGCTAAACACATCTGCTTTGAAAAAAGACTACATTTTGAATCTAGGAGGCCATGAGTTAATTTTTTTGTTTTATCAAAAACTATTTTAAATGTCAAGAATGAACCTGCAAGCTCAATTTCAGCAGTTTGGTCAATGGGTTTTTGGTGTTTCATAAACTCATACATTCAAAAGGGAGCATGTAGGCCTTGGGCAACATTCATAGCATTTCAATTGTTTTATAAAAGCTTTAAACTATATCACAAGTGGATTATTGCATTCACTTTTTATGTTTCATGTGTTCAAAGCGCCTGACATTTTGGCTACAATGTTAAAACATGATCCTTTTCTGCAATGGAAAAGCCAGTTTAGACTTGCTGGGGTTCGTTCAATCCAAAAGCGAGCTCTTTTACGCCTTTATTTTGAAGTCTGATTTGCCAGGTTTCCGGTACTACTGTGTCTTAATATGGCCGCATGACGCTGCTCGTAGCGGGACTGTTTACGTTGTAGAGAGAGGGAGAGGAGGACCGTTCAGTCCGGACAGAAGCCGCTATCACCGACACGACTTAAGAGAAAAGGCGACTGTCCACAATGTTGACAGCAGAGTAGTGTCAACATTTCTTTGTTCGCTTCACACACCAGACGCTGAGAACCCAATGAATGGAGTTACTTTTTGCCTTGTTGGAATTCCACCTCACTCAGACACTGAAGTAAGTCCAAACTGAATATAACACACTGAATATAACATACTGTGTTTTCTCTTCTCTCAGTCATCATGACTCAATTTACATTTCGTTTTTTTTCATTATATTGTGTTTTTCTTCTGCTGCACTTCTGTGTTTCCTCTTGTATATTGCATGTTTTCCTCGGGTACTAACAATCCTACATAAACGTAACATACTGTATCTTTGAAGGGCTAATCTTCACTTTAGCTATAGTGTAAAGTTATGATGTGTTATCCTGTAATAAGAGAGTCAGTGTTAACAGTTAAGTGATGAAGCATATGACAATCTGCACAACGCAAACAACCTAATAGGAGTTAACAAACCATTTACTCAATTAACGTAGAACACAAAATGTTTCTTTTCTTTTCTTCCAACCCTCTTGACCCATATTTGCGTTATAGTCATAGGATAAGTTTCAGTTAAAGTAAGTTTTGACTGTACACCCTAGTATTCCTATAACTTGACTAGCTTCAGCATGCATGTCTCCTGCAGAAACACGCCCTGTTAGTCCTGGGACTGTGTTTTTGGAGATGTTCTCGTGCACTTGTCCATGTCTTATGCAACTTGTCAAATTCACGGCTTAAAACAAAAGTGCAAGCTGCAGGCTATTCAACCACATAATGTTCGGCCATGAATAAGTGATGATTTCAAGTGCACTGTTTTGTTTGCGCTCTTCAATAACAGAATCATTTCTCCATGATTTCAGGGAATGCAGCACATACTTTAGCTCTGACAGTTTTACACCCCCCATTGCAGAGATGAGGTACGGGTGGGTGGGCAGAGAGACAATAAGAAATTGGTCTGGAATGCATGTATTTCCATATGCCAGCCCACATATGCAGCGACAGAAGGCACATTGTAGCCGTTAGCCCTCTCTTAGTGGAGAAAAAATCATTCAAGTATGACACAATGTTTCAGAAATATCTTCCGAACAATCACGACATGGAACATTGAATTTAACGATGCATACTAATGAGGGTTGTTAGATTCTGACATTTTTTTCTTGTCATCTCTCATCACTTTGATCACTCCCATCACACAGCACATTGTTCTTTGCTCGGAGCGTATGAGTTATTCTCTCCACTCGCTGTGTGGTTTTCTGATTGTTCACAGTTTATTACTGTGGGATTGTGTCATGGCCCAGCTAGCATCAGGGTCATGCGTCATCAGTGGTGGAATTTTCAAATGAAAGTGACAATCTGTGACATTTTCATAAAGGATTAAATACTGTAAATGTCACAGATAGAGAGAGAGTGGGTCAGTTTATAGCTGATCTATAACCTGTTGTTAGGTAGCTTTACAGATGTTGGGTCTGACTTCCATCCCTCCATCCATTTCCTGCCGCTTATCCAAGCAAGGTAGTCCCAGCGTTTTCCAGCTTATCCTGGGCGATGCCAAGATCGAATATTGTAAAACGCCTACTGCTGACGCTCACCAATCTGTTGATCCCATGCTCCATTTTACCCTCATGAACAAGACCCTGAGAAACTTGAACTTCTTAACATGGGGCAGCATCTCATTCTCAAGCTCCTGGTTATTTCCAGGCATCATTTGATGCTACATGGAGGTTGATCATCGTCGGCTAATATTGACTGAACGTTCCAGCTCTAGTTCGAACTTTTCTTAATGAGTTGTTTTGCACACATTTAGATTTTGATGTTATAGAAAAGCACAGGGGTTACTAATAACACTAACGATGGCTCTGTTCTACTTAAGTGTGACAGTGAGTCAGCATGCACACAGCAGGACCCTGAAACTGAAGCAGATAAATGGAATTCTGCCATCATTTATTGGATTATTTAAACCTGTGCTTTTCCTACTGCGTCATGTCAAAATGTCTTCCTTGCAAAAGGCCTGTAACAAGTGGCAGCTCTAGTCTGAGGCCAAGTCTAACGTTTCAGATGTGTTACAGGTTCCTATGTAGTTATATTGCTGTAAAAGTCTCTTGTGGTAATGAATCTGATATAACATTTACAGCAAGTTTAGGAATAAGAAGAGAGAAAAATAACGACACAGACCTCTTTCATACTTATTGGTATGTTTTTATTTATAGTTTATTTAAAAGACAAATCACTGTACAAAGTTAATGAGCATTAGCTGTATTCTTTATTCATTCGCATGCCACTATTTCCAAATGTCTGGGTTATCTCAGGCCCCCCCATCAGATTCTGTGTGTTCAGTCGAGCAGGCTCCTCTTGCCTTATATGTCGTGTATCAGGCTGCCAAATGTTGCCCTTAGCTCAGGCATTAAGGGGTAATAATTAGTTTTTGCTCACATGATCACATGACCACATGAGTGAAACAGTGGCATGTCTCTTTCACATCAGGTGCTGCATTTCAGAATAGGCCTGTTTGCTCTGTACACACTTGTTTTAGTGACGCTTGAAGTTTTGATACAGCACACTGAGAGGCTTCAGGACTATTTCCTCGCTTTCATATCTCTCATGTTCTCATCATTTAGCAATAATGTCAGCCTGTAAGGCACTTCTTATTGATCCATCCTTGATTGTTGGTAGGAGCCATAGAGATACAAAGATGTTTTTGGCATCCGAGCATCTGTACCAGCACTTAACATGCATGGAGCCTCATGAGCTCTGTGAAAGAGTAATGGTCGGTTGGAAGAGAGGGATAAGATGATTTAGTCTGATGGCCGTCAGAGTAACTTTAGAGCTGTGAGTGCTGCAGCAGTTGGCTAATGCTGACTCATTGCTAGGTTGGGTTACATGCTGGGAAAACAGTAACTGTGATCGATTAGTCATTTTTTATTGGTATCTATTTTGTTTGTGAACTTTTATATTGACGGATTGATGTCAATTGTATTGTTTGTGTTAGTGTTTCACTGGCATTTGATTATTACAGTGAATAACCTTAAAGCATTTTTCTATATTTTTGTCTGTATTATTTAATAAATCCCATGAAAAGACCAGCAAGGTATTAGTCCGTCTCTCTGTGGCTCTTAGCGCCACTTACAATCACCTCACAACTATATATGTACTTCTACTGGACTTCTGCTCAGTGGTATATATAGTCTGAGGTATTGCGATGCTGTACATAACTTTTTTAATGTCACCTCTTTCATATATTTCATCTCTTATTTTATTATATATATATTTATTTCATTCAAATTCTTATTTATCTGTTTTCTATCTCATATATTTGTTCTCAACTCTGTGTTTCTTGCTGTTACAGCTGTAGCTCTGGGCGCATGTGGGAACCGAACAGCTTGTCAGCATCATTAAATTATCTCATCCCTCTCTCGCTTTCTCTCCCTCAATTAGGAGTGAAGTAAAGAGCTTGTTTTGTCCCACGTCGGATTGAATAAACCTGGTGCATAAGCTGGCCTCAGGTGTAGCCTAGTGACACTCCGTCAGTGTTAGTTTCCTTTCAGTTAAACATGGATAAGATTGTCTCTGCTCATTTCAACTCCGGTCTTTGTAGACAACACGGATTGTTAAAGTATTTGTCGTCCAAATTGAAGGCAGTAAATAGCCACTCTCTACTCTAGTTTTCATAACACCATCCCTGGATCTGTCAACATCCCATGCACTGCTGTTTCCCAAGCAGGGTTCAAAATGATCTAAGACAAATGCTGAGAAATACTAATATTATGTCAATAATACATGAAATACAGCTGTAAGGCAGCTGTGTGCAGTATCCATGTTCATCTCACTCTCCTCCCACAGTCCAAAGACATGCAGGTTAGGTCGGGTTAAAACCAGGAAAAGACGACACTTATACCATATTACGATATCCCAAATTTAATACGATATCGAGTCTTATATCACGATATTGATAAAATATCACAATATTGATAACATATCACGATATTGATAACATATCATGATATTGATAGAATATCACAATATTAATAACATATCACGATATTGATAACATATCATGATATTGATAGAATATCACAATATTGATAACATATCACAATATTGATAACAATATCGAGATATTGCCTAGCCATCAGCAGATAAGAATTTTGCTCTGAAAAAGCAATATAGCGAATTGACTTCCCCCAATGCAAGGATGGAGTGTCCCGTACTAATGAACACGTACCCTCCTCACACCAGGCACAGGTAGTGTGTGTGTGTGTGTGTGTGTGTGTGTGTGTGTGTACTCAGGGCTGCTCAGGAGTGACAGGAACACACTGCCTGCTGCAGAGGGGGATCAGTCATCGTTGTGTTGTGTTTCTTTTCAAAGATGGAGCCTCTGATCTGTACTGTATTGCAGAGAGGGGGCTGTTCAGTGGCTGGGGTGTATATGTCTGTATGTGGGGGGGGGGGGGTGGACAGGATGAGACTTGCTGTGAAATTTGTGACAATGGAGCTCTGTTAAGCTTTGTGTACTGCGTATGTGTGTGTGTGTGTGTGTGTGTGTGTGTGTGTGTGTGTGTGTGTGTGTGTGTGTGTGTGTGTGTGTGTGTGTGTGTGTGAGAAAGAGAGGAATGATGTGGGTAGATTGTGTTGGTCAAGGTTAAAAGGTCGGACATGAGGCCAGTACAGCCTTGTATAATAGTGGTTCCCACCTAACCCATGGAGGAAAGGTGTGTGTGTGTGTGTGTGTGTGTGTGTGCGTGTGTGTGTGTGTGTGTGTGTGTGTGTGTGTGTGTGTGTGTGTGTGTGTGTGTGTGTGTGTGTGTGTGTGAGAGAGAGAGGTTACTTTCCACACACTGGACCATTCTTCCAACAGGTGGGCTGCTCAGGAATGTGTCAATGAAAGAGTGTTGGTGATTACACTGCAACAATTGATGGATGTGTGTGTGTGTGTCTGAGAGAAAGAGTGAAGCACTCTCAGATGGAACAGACAGAAGCAGAAAAAGTGAAAGGGATCAGGAGGGATCAGGTGCAGTCAATTACTGCTGCTCTCCGCTCTTTGTGTGTGTGTGTGTGTGTGTGTGTGTGTGTGTGGGGGGGGGGGGGGGGGGGTCTGGCCCAGCAGTGCCACTCCCTCACACAGACCTTACAACTGTCTCGTGATGTATTAAAGCTGCAGTTTGTAACTTTATTGAAAATAACTTTTTGTCATATTTGCTAAACATGTCACTCTATCCTGACAATAGTGCATGAGACAGATTATCTGTGGAAAAAAATCTCATTCCAATTTATTTGTGCTTGTTGATATTGAGTGCACAATAATAACATTTACACAATCGTCTGTCAGCTTCCCTGCACTCTGCACTCTCAACTTGACATTCAATTGTAACCAGATCGCTAGATTATCTGATATTATGGGAGTATTGAGAAATAAAATATAACTCCATGTATATGGAGTTTGAATGGTGTGGGCATTTACCTGGCCGGGAGGGTCAAATGAAAAAGTGCTACTGTATGCAGATGATCCAGGCTTTTAAAGGTTGACACACAGTAAGGACTAATTCATGGTGTCTCAGCCTCTGCTTCCTCAAACTCGTCCATCCTTTAAAAAAAGAAAAAGAACAGTGTGTCTTGTTAGTCCTCCACTTTTATGGAAATGTGATTAAAATTGCTGCAGTACACCCTATAATAATCTCTGGAAATATAAAAGCAGTGTGGGTGGGGGAGGTGCTAATGGAAACACACTGTACAATCATCCTGACACTTGATACAGATTTGGTGTACATCAGATTCATTTAGGACATATTTTGATTATGACACCAAAATCTAATAGAAATAACATAGTAATGAAAACATACATGAGGGGAGTTATTTGTTTCAAATACAAAGTAAAGTACTTAAAAATAAAGTAATTTCATTGGAAACTAAAGCACTCCATGCTTCAAAAGTATGAAAGAGCATTATTGATACACGATACAGTCATTAGGAAATATCTTACAAGGATGCTAAATAAACATTGGCCAGTTAACTCAATCAGGGTGATAGACTGCACTGCTAACACAGTAATGATCATTCACCAATGTAACAATAGAATTATAAAATCTGCCATCCAGTGTGAAACACAGTGATAAATAGACGTGCTTATTGATGAATCCAAACCTTGTTGAAGACGTTTGCTTCTAGGATGGGCAACATCAAAGACAAGAGCTCCGTCTGCTATCCACTGATTTCATCATTCCCACATTTTTCAGAGCAAAACACAGATCCTAAAATAGACGGAGCGCTTGTCAAAGTTGCCAGGTCAGTGGAAGGCAGAGCAACTAATGCAGCTAACCAGATTCAAAACAAGGCAAGTGAAGGAGCTACATTCTGTCAATAGGAATCTGCTTATAACTATATGCTTATACTATGTTGTCTTTATGCCTGCATACAGCACACACACAGACCAAAGCACACAGTGGATGCTCTGTGTTCACACACAGCTGATGTTGATTGTCTCTGGTGCTAATTCAGTCTCTTGTCCCGAGTCCTTTCGGTTTCACTGATGTAGTGTTCCCCACAGCTGCCCCGAGTGCCCCCTGGATCAGAACACTGCTGCCTGTTCCTCAAACACTACTTTACTACTGACAATGTTGAATTCTACTGAAACATTTAGTTTTAATGCTGTTCTAAGTAAAATGAAACCCAAAGACTCGATAGTTTATTTTGATGCAACCCCAATGAATGAAATGAGGCTGGACCAGGGGAAATGATCATTTTCTGGCAATTTTGGCTCAGCCCTGTACGACGGAGGTTTATTGGAAACATTGCAACATCACAACATGTTGTTAAAAGGCAACATGTTGTTTTACCTTTACTGATCAGCCACACTGGGGTGGAAAGTGTGCCTTCCCAGAGGATGAAGCTGAACATGTTGGGAAAATCTTTCTTTGAAAGCATTTAGAGTTACATCATCTACTTGCTGTTGGAGCCTTTACCCACAGAAATGCTTGTTTTCGGCAAGACACATAGCACCTTACAGTGTGACTAGTTTATAGTATAGAACAATAATGCTACTGAGCCCTTGTTATCGATGTGTCTGTCAGTGTGCTATCCTCTGCTAGTTTCCTTCCTTCTCGTGCTGCATTCTTTGAAACACAAACACCCAAACTGTTTAGTCCCATTGCCTCCTCAGGCACATAGAGCCACTGTCTAATATAGAACAATGCCCTTATACATCTGCCTGGTCTGCTCTGTGGTCAGTACTAGTCCACAGTAAAGGTACAGTCTGCTGAGGGCTAACTTGACCCAGCTGATCTCAGAGCACAACAATAAAGACTGTTAGGAGATCTGTGGTCACAGAACGTCCCGGGCTGGTGTCACTGACTGCTGTTCATGTTTGGGCCAACCAAACTGGAGTGTTTTCGTCCTCAGATGATGATAAGTCATTTAACATTATTGTCACTCTCAGCATCAGTGACTGGGTTCCTAAACAGTATTGGCTAAAATAAAGCAGATTCAATACAGAGTCTTTGTTTCCTGTCTGCTGTGCTTTGTGCACCTCAGCCCGCTAGTGTCGCTGCTCTCCCTCCTCACAGCCCACAGAGCAAGCATTATGATTGTATATGGGAGGCTACATCATACCATCAGTTCTGTCACATGGATGTTGTATTTGTACTATGTTGTTTATCCTGTACACACGACATCTATTGCACATCTGTCCGTCCTGGGAGAGGGATCCCTCCTCAGTTGCTCTCCCTGAGGTTTCTTCTATGTTTCCCTCTTTAATTATGGGGTTTCTTTTAGGAAGTTTTTCCTTGTGCGGTGCGAGGGTCTAAGGACAGAGGGGGTCGTAACCTGTACAGTCTGTAAAGCACACTGAGACAAATGTGTCATTTGTGATATTGGGCTGTATAAATACATTTGATTTGAGTGAAAATGAGAGTGTCTGAATTAGGGCGTATCTATATTTATACGGCGATAGATGGAAGGCGGCGTGGCTCAGGATCTGCTGGAGCTTTGAAATAATGGAACCTTCAAGCTTTCTGAAAACAACACAGTTAAAGTTTGGTGAATAAACATTTATAAAAGAGTGGGAACTTTTTATTTAAAATATTTCAACATTAAAAATAATCTATTTATCAACAATGTCTCCTCTATTAAAACAGCTTCCCCTTTTAAATGTGTGTGTGTCTGTGGTGCGACAATATCACAGCATCATGTTCGGTTTAACATTATTATCTTTAATATCACAATCTATATCATATCCATAACTTTAACTACTCTTATGGAGCACAGAGCAAAGTTCCAGTAGGTCGGCGTGTGAAGAACAGAGATGCAGTCGGATCATAGAAAAGAGACGACAGTTTGTAATTATACATTATTAGGGATTAAGATTCCCCCGTTACTCGTCACATCTCTAAATTATTCTAGAGACTATTTTCTTAAGAGCTTATGACTGTCAGTTGCAGCTGTTGTATGAAAACTTCTGTTACAGTCTTGGTGCTTAAATTCAATTTAAGGATGATGTTGCCTTGAATGAAGAAAAACGATCAGAGCTCAGTCAGTGGAGGACTATGAGAATGAAGTGATCAGGTTGACTGGTTTCTTTGTTCCTGAAAGGAAATATACATAATGTAAATGTATAAATGTTTAGACTGTGGTGATTCAGACCGGCCGAGACAACAGCTGTGTCTCAAATGAAAAACAATTCAAAGAAATGCATTACAAATAATTTGTTGTATTTTTAGCTCACAACAATTTTCACAGCTGACTAAAAATAGGTCAATTAGAGACATTTCCCCGCCTGCGTCGGACACATATTATGAGTGCATGTGTTCTACTTTTCTACTTTCTATGTATGCCTTCAGTCGGACCCCATCCTGCTCATGTTAGCATATTTGGGTCAGTGCACTATATACATTTTTCACTTACAGCTACAGGGCAAGTTCGCTCTTATTTGAAGTGATAAATACATATATTACAAATAAATAAATAGTTTTGTGACTATACAAATAACGTAACATGACAGATGATGCTTGTATATAATACTGTATAATAATATATACATGCTGTGTGCAGAGGAATATTCTGTATGCACTTCAACACTGCCAAAGTTGTGCTGCCCTCTTGTGGCTGTAATGTGGAATCAGTAAAACTCATTCACGTGTGTGTGTGTGTGTGTGTGTGTGTGTGTGTGTGTGTGTGTGTGTGTGTGTGTGTGTGTGTGTGTGTGTGTGTGTGTGTGTGTGTGTGTGTGTGTGTGTGTGAACCTCCGAACTTCTCGTCACTGCTGGGTGATAACATGCAGCTTTGTGTTATGAAAGATAATAAACACCTCCCACTGTGGGTAACCTCACTTTCTGACTAAGATATGATAGAAATGAAAGTATTGATCTGAAAATACAAGGGAAGGAATAATATACTGTATATAGAAGAAGTTTAGTTCTGAAATCACTTGAACAACGTTCCTTGGCCTACCCATAACTTTTACCTTTGCGACATCATCTTGGATCATAAGGAAATATAGTGCATGCAAACTGCTGACTGAAGTAGAAAAAGTTCTGCAATATGAATCTTCAATATGAAACAAATTATGATACAGAGCCAAAAGAAATTGAAGGTCAAAAATGGTTTAGAAATCTTCTTATGTTGAAATATAATGATTTGTTTATGTTGGAGGGTTGTGGCTTGGTAGTGGACTTAACTCATATATTCTGAGACTTCTCAAAACTTCTACTTGCAAAGTGTTCAAAAAGAGATCATATTTAGATAAAACAATATTCCATTCAGTAATAACAGACTTTTATTCAAAAAACAAAAACAAAGTTGCACGTATTTGAAAGTTGGAGGTTGGTATTTGTAGTTTGATTAAAAATGGTGGAAGAGCTGTCTTTCCCTGCGTGGAAATATTCCCAGTATGGGACGTTGGATATCAACCGTTTGGTTTCCTGATTTTTCTCAAGAGAGGAAACCGATGATTTCAGGAGGAAGAGAGGTCCAGCCACACATCTGGGGGAAGTAACCTGGGTTGTGTAAGCAGTTATTGTTCTCATATTGTAAAGCAGTAATAGTTTCACTTGGATCAATTAGTAGCAACTTTGACTTCTAAAACATCCAAATTGTAGTTTCTGTTGTTTCACTGTAGTCAGTAAAACATATTTAAGGATTTTGGTCACAGTTCTTGTGTGTGTGTGTGTGTGTGTGTGTGTGTGTGTGTGTCGTGCTTCTACCACTGATCCCATGCTGCTGTGTTAGTGAGTGTAGTACTGTCATCAGCTGCAGCCTCCTCTTTATCCCTCTTTTCACCCTGTCTCTCTTTGTCTCTGTGTCTGTCACTCTCCTAAAACCTGTTGTCAGTTTAAGTTCATGTGAGCTTCCTTGAAATAAAATAAGAGACAACATCATTCAATGGGACAGTATTTTATCTGAATGAGTTCTAAATAGGCCTAATGGGTATTTTCTCACTCTTGATAGGGCTCTATTAATAATTTTATATTAACAATTAATCAGATAATTATATGTAATGTGAACGTGCCTCTCAGCATGTTTCTTCTACCCCCTAGTGGCCAAGCACAGCTTTACACTTATTTAATTGTAGACCTTATCTTGGTCACAGTTTTTTAATAACCAAATGTAACGGGTCCTTGTTTGTTTATGTGATGTGTTAATGTAAAATAAAATATTGATACAGTTATCAGCCTAACAACTCTAATATTAGTTGAGCTGCATGAAGTTTAAACTTTGGCATTATTGGGTCTTTAAAGAGTTATCTTTTTTAATTCATTGCAGGCTCTACAGACCGTTTATTCAGCTGCATTAAGTGGAAACGTCCAGGATAATTATTGACAATGATCACAACGTTGATTACTTTGGAACATCATAGTAAAAACATCAGTCGTCCACACTCTGGACTGAGAGCCAGTCCATCATAGGGCTGACATATAACTATTTACACCGGTGGGGAATTTAGAGTTACAGTGTGGGAGCAGCCAGACCTGCAGCTCCTGGGTGCAGTAAGCATTCTACTGTCAGTTAGACGTTCCCCTGTAGTGCACAATACATCTCATGTAGCGTTTTCACACTTGACTGACATGATTGTGTCTTCACTTTCTGTCGTACAGAGATTATCTCTTTGTCTAGTTGAGTCGTTCCTCCCCCTTTCTCTCTCTCTCTCTCTCTCTCTCTCTCTCTCTCTCTCTCTCTCTCTCCTCTCCCCCTCTCCCTCCCCCTCTCCCTCTCCCTCGCTCTCTCCCTCTCTCTCTCTCCCTATCCCTCTCCCTCTCTCTCTCTGTCTCTCTCCCTCTCTCCCTCCTCTCTCTCTCCCTCTCTCCCCCTCCCTCTCTCTCCCTCTCTCCCCCTCTCTCTCTCTGTCTCTCTCTCTCTCTCTCTCCCTTTCTTTCTCTCTCTCCCCCTCTCTCTCTCTCTCTCTCCCTCCCTCCCCCCTCTCTCTCTCCCTCTCTCTGCCTCTGCCTCTCTCTCTCTCTCTCTCTCTCTCCTCTCTCTCTCTCTCTCTCGCCTCTCTCCTCTCTCTCTCTCTCTCTCCTCTCTCTCCTCTCCTCTCTTCCCTCTCTCCTCTCTCTCTCTCTCTCCCCCTCTCTCTTCCCTCTCTTCCCTCCCCTCCTCCCCCTCTCTCTTCTCCCTCTCCCTCTCTCTCCTCCCTCTCTCTCTCTCCCTCTCCCCCTCTCTCTCCCCCTCTCTTTCACCGCTCCGCCCCCCCTCCTCTCTCTCACCCCACGCCCCCCATCTCTATCCTCTCCCCTCGCCCCGCTCCAGCATTCCCTCCCTTCTCTCTGCCCCCTCTCTCGCTGCCTCCCCTCTTTCCCATCTCCCTTCTCTCTCTCCTCCTCTCCCTCTCCCTCCCTCTCTTCCCTCTCTTTCCCCCTCTCTCTCTCCCCCTCTCTCTCCCTCCCACTCCCTCTCTTCTCCCTCGCTCTCCCTCCCTCTCCCTCTCCCTCTCTCTCCCTCGCTCTCCCTCCCTCTCCCTCTCCCTCCCTCTCCCTCTCTCCCCCTCTCGCTGTCTGTGTCTTCTCCTTGTAGACTGAGATTGTGGCTGACAGCTCTTTATTTACCTTGCTCTCTGCTTTCTTCGTCTCCCCACTCTTTCTCACATGACTTTATTTATAAGTTTACAACTTACTGAACTAAAGGCAGGGAGTTTCATTTAGATATTGACAATATATTGTGTGTTTATTTCTACACTTGTGACAACACAGTAGAGCCCGACCGATAATGGATTTTAGAGGCCCATACTAATATTGATATTTGGGAGATAAACAATATATTGTTTTAAAACTTGAACAAACAATCTTGATACGGATCCCTTAGATTACTTTTTTCCAACAAAGTGACTAAATTACTTACCAAGCAAGACATGTGACAGTGTGTGGAGACACTGCTGCTGACTGACCTCAAACCTAATTTGGCATTTCTGTACTGCCACATCTTCAGCCAACATATAAACTCATACCAATACAGTATATTTGTAATAAGGTTTAACCCACACAACAACCCAACTTAATAAAGTAGTCCAGAATGTGTGTAGGATCTGTGTGAACGTCTGATTCTAAGTGTGTCTGAGAGAGTAAAAAAATATTACAACCAAACTGTCAACCAGCATAAATGTTTGTGCTTCTTGAATAACTCTAAATGTGAAGCCCAGACTGTGTATGTGTGTGTTCGCCCTGCACAACCGCTCTTGCAGTGCTGTCAGCCCCTCAGTCCTCTTTTCATTGACACCTGAGAGCAGCTAAAACCACAGACAGCCAGAGAAAGAAAGAAAGAAAATAAAGAGGGAGAAGTGGGATGTAGAAACGCTAAAAGAGACTGACGTCCATGCAAACACCATCCAGCAGCCTCTGCAGCTCTCATGTCCTCCTCCCCTCCGGCCGTTTCTTTCCTTTCCCTCCTCTCCACTACTTCATTTCCCACTTCTCTTTTAAAACCCTCCCTCATTTATATTTCTTTCCTTTACATTGCTAACCTTAAATGTAAAACAAAACCCACACAGCTAAAGTTATGCTGCATGAAACCGAACAAACTCCTGTGAATTTTATTCTGGCAATACTGTGCACGCCTCTCCATTTGAGGAGTGTAGGTTTAAGAAAGGCTTTGTGATCAATTTGCGCACTTATGACAATGTTTTCCTGACTGTGAGGACTCATAATCATGGAGGAGTCAAGCCAGAATAAAAATAACATAATGTGATGTGTGAGTCAGAGGAGAATATGAATCTGTTCTGCCCTCGTGCTTCATGCCTCAACTGTGTTGCTCCACTGGAGCTCTAGGCGAGCATCGCTGGTACGAGGGCGACACACCTACAGTCTGTGGACACCACATGATGGCTTTAACAAGGACACAAAGCACCTACTGACATTTGTAATGACACAATTAAATAAAAGTCCTACCAGGGGATTCCATATGTCTAGATAAGGCGGGTAAATATGTATAAAAACAATATGAAACAGTTTGATTACAGAGCACATAAAGTAGCAGTAACGCTACAGTAGCCAGAGCCTGACAGAGCAACACTACATACATGAGTACTTGTTTCTTCTGCTACTTTATACTTCTACTCTATTATATCTCTAGCACTGTATAAGTTTTACTCCACTACAACATCTTGAGTTGCTTTGCAGATTCAGATCAACAATTATATAAAAATATAAGCAAAACATTAATCATGGGTCCACAAATGTTAGAAATTAGATTAGATTCGATTTATTCATGGGTCTACAAAACAGGTTTAAGTGAGAACACTTATTTCCAACGTGGCCCCCAGATATTAAAAGATAAAATATAGGACCTTAAAATGGAAAACAAAGTTGGGCAAAATAACCTCAAAGACAGATGACTAGCTCAAGTAAAGTTCTATTAATAACTCTTACTTCATAAATCAGCACTGACCTGACCTTTTGTTTGCACCAGTTTAAACATTTATTTTTTTAACATAACATTATTTATTTGATGCACTATACATAAACAACACACGCCTCGGTGTTGGAGTTAGACGTGCACAGATAAAGATTAACATGCTCATCCTCAGTTCCCAGAGACGTCTTCTTATTCATAAAAAATTATTTGTGGTTGATCTATTAATGGAATAATAGTTCATAGTGTACCCTGGATACCAACAGCAGCATCAGCCAGCAGGTTGAGACTAAAAGGAGGAGACAGAGGGACCCAGCAGAGAGAGAGAGCGAGAGAGAGAGAGTGGGGGAAAGAGAGAGGGGGGGGGGGGGGGCGGGAGACCTCACTGCTCGACCAATGGGCTGGACTGTGTAGCAAAAGGATGAGAGGAATGTGACTGAGAGAGAGAGAGAGTGCGGGGATGTCAGCAAATATACCCAAGGGAGAGAGAGAGAATGAAAGAGAGAGAGAGAGAGAGAGAGAGAGAGAGGCATGCCAGGGTTGAGAGGAGGGAGGACTATACTTAGACAGCAATAAAGATAGTCAGCCACAGCCAATGCTGTACTACAGAGCATGGAGGGGACACACTGGATCTCTCTCTCTACACTGGGATTGTATCCAATTGTAAAATCTGCTCTGACAACAATTGACCTGGTCTGGGATGGATTTGCTTCCAAAGTCGAGCACTAAACTGCACAACAGCAACTAACCACTACTTCAGTAAAATTGGTGTGTTATTTTCTGACATCGGGACAATTCTCTGAATGCTTTGAAAAGGACCAGTTGACATTTGAGAGGGCTGTCAGCTAATGCTGCCACTGATACCCTGGGACCAATGCTGCTTCTCGTGCCGTTTCACATTGAAAAAGCCACGATGCTTCTTAAGCCTGAACATTTGAACTGGACTTAATGAAAGGAGAAAGAAGACAGGAAGAGGTTGACAGTTGTACGACTGTTTTCATCACAGAAATGCGCCTTAAATTTCAAAGACAAGGACCAATTCAAAACCATATTGGTAAAAATGAGGACAAGCTCGAGACAACATGGTAGAAAACTGGACAAAATATGACAAATGAAATCTAATGAATGAAGTCTAATCCAGTCCAGGGTCTTCATGGCTTGACCACCTGTGTTTGAGATTCGACAGCATCGACAGTGCTGATTGTGACACTTGAGTAGTTGACTTAATGTCCGTAGATTTACCCTTGATTGTCGCTGCTGGACTCAATGCAACAAGCAGAGATCGTGCGGAGGTGGCCGGGTATCTGAGTTGTGGGGTCTGAAGCCTTCTGACCCCTGGTGTGTGTTAGCGTGTGTTTGCTGCACAGACAATACATGTGCGTATGAATGTGGAAGTGCTATGCTGAGGGTGTCAGGTGTCGCACCAGCTCCTTCGGGCCACGAGTGGCGATTTCAGTGTTCTGTCGGCGTGGACTGTAGCGACGCCGAACCTCGCTGTATCTGGCTGGCAGTTTTAAGGGGTATTTCACCTCACACCTCACCCCGCCCGACCCCAATCGCATCACCAAGAAGACGGGGCTCCTGGAGGCTCATACAGCGCCATCGCTTGACCTGGGTAAGAGGGGAAACAGTAGTTTTGGGCTAAAACTGACAATACACAATGTCTTTCATGTCATTATTCAGAACTATTGCATTTCATTACTTTTATTTAAGGTCACATGTTGTGAAATAAATGGTCTTGTCAGTATTGATAATAATCTGATCATTCTTTAGATCATCACTGTTCACCTGGCTGCACCAGATGTTTATAGGCTTGTTGTTTCCTGATGGGTCACCTCACACCTAATTCTTTGTAGAAGTGTGTTAAACTAAGTAAAGAAGGCAAATACATCTGACTGTTGTGAGGAGTCCCAGATGCTGCGGCAGCTGTACTTCACTATGACAAAAATACTGTGGATAAAAGGAACCCTTGTTGTGCCCGTTACTGAAAATGAATTCATTGCAAGTCTCCCCAAAACAAAAGCACTGGGAAAGGTTAATGAGGTCATTTCTTCTAGTTCACTTCAATAATTAGCAGTATAATATAGCCTGCAGCTAGTAGGTTGTTTAAACAGTTAATAAAACTCTGACAGGACGATCAAAACATTATTTTGAATGATGGCCAACATTGTGTACTTTACTTTATTATTACCAAACTCCTTAAAGCTGCATTAACCACTTTCTGTTGCCACTTTTTGGGGACATAAATACACATTTGATATATTGTGGCCTTATAAAGTTGATATTTGTTAGCAAACAGTTGCCTAGTCACAAATCTTAAGTCGGGTTTCTGGCAACTTAAATAATTTAAGACCAATATTCTGTCCCCCCCTTTAGCTCTGCTTTGGTCTCCACCAACTCCTGAGAAAACTCCTTAGCTGCTAAATGATTCACTATATTTACCAGCTAGCTAGTTGCTAACTTTATATGCTGTTTGGTGCTTTTTTACTGAAAACAGCTGCCTGCTGCTGCTAGAAAGCAGGTTGATTAGAGCGCTGAAACTGAGGCAAACAGTGACGCTGTGGGTCAGAAAACAAAAACAATGAGCTGAAAGACATTAAAACACTGTAGAGCTATAGGGAACTGCAGAGCTGGTAACACTGGGTACGTCACCCTGAGCGACTCCTTTCACACAACCCATTGTTGATGTAAAGATATTGATTAGTGCAGCGTTACATTTGACTTATCTACAAATAATATACATGTGCTGAAACTAGTTGGCAGTTGTTCTGTTGTGACGGCGCTGCTGTTCTGCGGTATCAGTTCACTTTACTGGACCAGCTTCAGAATCTTTCTGCGGTCCATCCTTGTACGTAGTAGTTTGACTGCAGCTCTAAGAATGTCTGTGGCTGTGGGGCCCTCTTCTCCTGTCTGATCTGATGACTGTGGACAGGTGTAGTTCCTCCGGAATGCTTCTTTCGCCATCTTGCTTTAACCTTTCCTGTCTGCTCTGATCAAGAGAAGGACTCCATTATTGACCATCCCTGTTCTTTTCCACCGTGTGGGGGTCCTGGTTTTTATCACAGTGAGCCAAAGTAGATGCCACTGCTATCAACCTTAGCTGTCCCTTTAACATGTGTCAGGATAGGGGCTCCACAGTGGAGTCGGAGAGAATAGCTATTACCAGCCTGTCATCAGCTACAGTTTGGAAGATTCAGCACGTGGGGATTGATTCATTCGAGGGTGTGTTATATCTGTGTGCCTCCTTTAGGTGTTATGTAATGTAGCACTGAGGGGGCCTGTTGACTAGCAGAGGGGAAGGGAGATGAGGCTGATGTCCTCTGTACACAGAAATTCATGTAGCTTTATATAAAAGCTTGTATCTTGTAACATCATGTATGCATATGTGGGTGTGTGTGGTTGTGCTTTCACATCATCTCCTCAAGTATGCATCAAGGATCTGTATGTTTACATGCTGGTGGAGGGACGGTTTTACTAATCCAGCTTCTAGTAATGTGTGTGTGTGTGTGTGTGTGTGTGTGTGTGTGTGTGTGTGTGTGTGTGTGTGTGTGTGTGTGTGTGTGTGTGTGTGTGTGTGTGTGTGTGTGTGTGTGTGTGTTACACAAAGTATCTGTCAGTTTGTATTATCTGAGGGTGGATGTGTGTCTTTCTGTGTCTCAGTTCAGCTCACAGTGCTGTGGTCTGGATGTCAGATGAATCATTTCAAACCCAAACTATAAAGGTCTACAACTCACAAATACTGAATCCAAGTGAGCAAAATGAAATGACTAGTGCAGTTAACAGAACAGAGTGTAAATTGAGTGAGTGGGCCATGGTAATGAAGAGCTATATTTGAGTCAGCACAACAAGCCCTTGTTGTCCTTAAAGAGCTGCACAATCAGGCCGAGTGTTCACATTACGTAAGGACTCTGATCTAGGGTGAGGCAGGAATACATTCAACAATATTATGCTTCAATTATATTTGTTCTAAGTTCTTTTTAATGGATGAGTTACATTAATAAAAGGTTATAGATTGGTGGTTTACTTTTAGTGAATTTAATTCACAATACCAGTGTGATGTCAGTGTTAGTAAAAGAGCTGTTACAGAGGATCTAAATGTTCAATAAAACACTCTCTGGCATGTTGGAATTTAACACTGAGTGGGTGGGCAAATAAAGTGAGTGAGTGTGAGGGAGAGAGGTAAGCATGTGCAGCATCTCACCTCCATGTTTACATTCACTCATGTGTGAGGGGAAATGGAGGGTTCGAAATGAATCAACGTTTTATCGTCACACATGTACTCAGCACAGCACACACAGTGACAGCCTCTGTATTTAACCAATCATAGTATTAGGAGCAGTGGGCAGCTACTATACATCGCCCGGGGAGCAGTGTGGGGGTCAGGTGCCTTGCTCAACGGCACCTCGACAGTGCCCAGGAGGTGAACCGGCACCTCTCCTGGTATCAGTACCACACTCCTTACTAATGAAAGATGTTTCACCTGCAGAGGTGTTGGATGATGAGGAATGTAACACAACAATGTCTCCAACTATATCACACACACACACACACACACACACACACACACACACACACACACACACACACACACACACACACAGAAATGTCAGTGTGCATGATTCCTATCAGGTTCTTTCATTCTGTTTGGACAATATATGTAATGCTATAAGAGTCCTTTAAAAAGTTTAACAAAGTCAGTCTGAAGTAATCCTGACAATGATTGTAATTACATGATTGAATTCTTTCAGCACATTATGCAGGTTCAGCTACAGCCAACAGATGCTGTCCTTACACTGATATTATTACAAGGTGTGGTTAGAACACCACCAACTAACACTGCTCGTCAGTGATTTGATAAGAGTTCATATAAATGAAATGAAATGTTTGACCATGAGATAGTTGTCTCGTCCCTGCTCTCCTTGGAAGCATTCTTAGAGGCGAAAGATTCCCTAATAAACAAGTTAGTTTGTTACTTAACTTAAGTTACATATGTCAGTTACGTACGTAACTTAAAACAAGTCAACGTTAAGTTTTGATTTCACTCGGGACTCGGACAGCGGTCTCCTGGGGGAAAGTGCTTGTTTGGCCCAGTCATCCACTTTGACCTCCTCCCTATGTGGACGGAGTGAATAAACGGCTGGAGCAGTTGCTCTGAGCGTGTAATATTGTTGCAGATGGGTTAATATATGAGTTAGCTGAAAGCCCAGTGCATCTCACACAGACACTAGAAAGGATGCCATGTGCGTCGGTATTAAAGGCAGAGGGTCGTGACAAAGCGTCGGTATGTGATGACCTGGAAATGAGAGCAGGCTGAAATGGATGTTTTTTTAAGTCGCACTCTGTCGAGTTGCTGCTCCCTTTGTCTGCTGGTCTGTGTTTCCATATCTGTGTTTATGAGCCCTAATCATTTCCTGTTTTTCCATGACTGATATTTATAGACAGTATATATTTTTAACTCTTCCATTGTTGGCTGGAGGTAATAAATGTGATTATAGGTGGGGTTGTTGTTGGAAATCGAGCTTCCTCTTCAGAGAGAGGAAGTCTCTGAGAAATTCCTGACATTGGTGTAATTCTGCCCTGGTCAGATCTGGGCAGTGCTCAGTGAATAGTCCATCCACCCACTCAAGAGTTCACAGTCACACACACTTAAACATTCACATGGTAAAGTTGTGTTTATTTCCTACCAAGAGGAAAAGGAGTGCTAAGTGTTATTGATCTAAACATTTTCTCCGTCTTCTGTTCTCAATAGGCTAAAGGACGGAGAGATGGCATGGTGTCGTCCAATGAGAACAGGCGCCGGCCATTGTCGTCGGGTGAGGTGGAGGGCGTGTCATGGCAGGGCCTACGGACCATTTTTGTCCCGAAGAACTCACAGGGATTTGGCTTCACTCTGCGCCACTTCATCGTCTACCCACCAGAGTCCCCCCTCCACAGCCTCAAGGTGAGCAGACTGCTCTCCGGTGTTGTGTTGGACACTAATGGGTATATTTTAATTGAATCTGACACATTTCTGTCATTTAATACAATCTGAAGTTTAGGGCAACTGACTGCCTTTATAAAATCTGAACATCTGAGAACAACAGTACAGAAATGTAATTAGTATATGGGAGTACACCTCCATTGCAACAGAACAGTACAGGGCAGATTAAGTCTTACTAAAGATTCTGTTTCCCAATGGACACCTGTTCAAACTGATATTGGACATTGGTTGCTTTTAAACATAAATGTCAACTGTGAGTATCAAATCTGCACGAGCCTTTCAGCTGCAGTATGAATGTAGCGTTGACAGGACTGGATTTATCCTCGCTAGCGGCATGGCTCTATGTATCGCAATGTCAGTCGGTCCACTTTGGGCCAGACTGAAATATCTTCGCAAACATTGGAGGAATTGCCATGACATTATGTACAGTCAATCATGGATCCCAGATGATGCCCCATCAGCCTCAGCTGCACCCTTTGGTGAGTGCTAAAAGCACTTTTTGTAAGCACATTGAGAGCATTTCCCTCATCACAGAACTGTCCAACATTTTGCCCCCTAAACTGACACAAACTCAGATTAATAAGGCTGAGTCAGGCTGATGTGACGATCTCTCATGTTCAGACGGTCCAGGCGGTTCTCCCAGGATTTCAGAGCCCAGCACCTGGAAACAAACCACTTTGAGAATCAAATAAAATGCTACTGAAACCTTTTCAGGGCGACACAGTGGTGCAGGGGTTAGCACTGTCGCCTCACAGAGGAGGGTACTGGGTCCGAACCCTCTGTAGCACCCGATAATGTCATCATATATCATTTCCTGAAGATGTAATAAAAGTTGCACTCAAGCGAAAATATAATACGTAATGTAATACTTTTACTAATAAAATGTCTTGACTCGTATTGTAAGAACATTTATAACAATAATGTAACACCTTTAGCTCCCGATAATGTAATCACTTTCTGAAACTGTAATAACGCATTACTGGAAGTTTTTCACATTTTAATTTTCTATTTCTGATAAGTTCTACATTTTGTGTTTTAAGAATGTTAAATAAATTGGAATTGTAAGGAAACACTTGCAGAAGTGCAGAAGCCATATGCACACGGGCAATCAGCATTAAAGTTTCACTTGGCAATAAGTTTCCCCACCGTGGAAACCTCAACCCTGAAACAAATAGTTGATTTAACCTTTTCGGTTGTGCACATACAGATATAAAATAACGTATAGATGAGTGATGTTTAGAGTTCTTGACACCTTGCTTCCAGTCTTTATGCTAAGCTAATTCTCCCCGGCTCTAGCTCCATACTTAAATCACAGAAACAACATTTATATCAATTCTTATCTTTCTTTCTTATCTAAATGTCAGGAAGTTGAGCAAGTACAAATTATAACTCATGATGTGCCATAATGGCAATATTTGTGTGTGTGTTTTGTCAGTCTGTGTGTGTGTTTACTACATATGGAAAAGTAATTATATGCCTCTATGTCAGAAAGCTGACTCAGGAGAACCAACGTTTACGTCACACAGGCTGGATTGTGTATTGTGCAATTTCAAGGTGCCGTCATTCTGTGTGTGATCCAGACCTACAGCTACACACTTGTGGGTGCTGTACTGTAGTACGTTAGACAGTATGGTAACTGGAGAGAGGCTGGTATTGTGTAGCAGCATACCTCAGTCTGTGAGCAGAGCCCTTTGTGTGTCCAGGTCAGGAATGAGCTAACTCAGCAAAGCATCAAAGCCAAAAACAGACAGACAGACAGACAGACAGACAGACAGACAGACAGACAGACAGACAGACAGACAGACAGACAGACAGACAGTGAAACAGTCAAATTGTAAATCAGTCAGTCAGGCAACTGAACAGTCAAAAGTGCCCAGTCAGCTGGAGTGAGTCAGATCTGAGCAGCGCCTCCATGTGGCCCTCCTCTCCTCTTACACCTGCTCTGTTTCTCCCAAAGGATGAAGAGAACGGAAATGCAATTGGAAAAGGTGAGTGTTTCTGCACAATTCACTGATTGGGATTAGGATCTATTGTGTTCTGTTTTATATTGCACGAATGATCCGGATGTGTGTGGGGACTTTATGTTTCCATGTGTAGGTGGAGCTGATTCAACTTTGTCAGTATGCAAATGTTTGTATCCATGTGTTTGTTTCAGCAGGTTGTCCGCGCTCTCGTTTGGAGCCAATGGACACCATCTTTGTGAAGAGTGTCAAAGACAATGGCCCCGCACAACAAGCTGGACTGTGTACAGGTAAAGGAAACACACTCAAATGTGAGGAAACATATGAAACCAATGCGGTAGACACCAGATACAGTGGGGTTTAGGTCATCACACTCATCAGTGTCCTCTGTCCAGCTTCCTAAATCCTAATAAGACACCACTTCACCTTCAATTATTGCAGAGTGCTAACAGCAGTACACTTAACGAGCAGCAGCGAGTACTTACCAGACCTTTTTTGCCCTGTGTTTCTTCTCTCAGGCTTCATACAGGCTGCCCTCTTATTACTTAAAGAGTCATTTAACACCCCTGAGAACCTTTGTTTTTGCTGACCTCCAGTTGTGTAACTTCTCACCTTGCTGCAGTGATGTACAGGTGTACTCCAGGAGCCTGTGACGTCACTGTTATTGGTGTGGTTATTGGTATAACAAACAGAGGACCTCTGCTAAAGTTGCTCTTCAGGGTGTTAAGGCTAAGAGTGTTTTCACACCTCACCTGTTTGGTTTGGTAAAACGTTTGGCGTGGTTCTTTTGGGCCAGCGTGAAAGCGTCCAAACAGACTCTGGTGCAACCAACCACAGTATTTAGTAGATATGTCTTATTTTTGATTTCCTACTCTGTTTACTTTGGCTGTTCTTTAAGTTCATTAAAAAGTGTGTAAGACCGAGATCCCACTTATGTTAATACCCCCTAATATTTATGTAAAGACTCTTCTTTTTCCTGTTTTATTTTGGTATTATTTATTTGGATGTTTTGCAGTCTAATAATACTAATACTGCTCACAGTCAGTGTGTTCTTAATGAATACATATACACATCTGATGCATTAAAGTGTTACATGACCTGCTGTCAGTCACCAGCTTTTGATTCCCCCATATCAGTCTTGGATGATAAAGGCAATGATGGATAGTTTTTTCCTTTGGGCCTGGTTCACATATACCAAACTAAAAGTGTGAAACACCCCAAGAGGAAGAGTGTAGGCACTACACAGGGCTGACAAATTACTACCACCTCTCCTGCTATTTTACTGGGTATACAAATATTATTCAATCTCCTTTTTGTATTTACAGGTGATATTCTCCTAAAAAGACCTTAGATATGAACATCAATAAAGCACTGTGTACTAAAGATGCAAATACAACATTATTATTGGTATATCACGTATGTCAAGGAAGCATTAAAAACACTGACCTGAGCACAGCACTTAATTGTTTTATTCTATGGAAAGCGTGATTAAAGAGCCTCTGGCCTCATCGTGCCCCCCTCCTTCTAAAGCCTCTCATGCAACACATGTCTCACCCTCCTTCTGAACGTGTGTTCTCCAGGGGACAGGCTGGTGAAGGTGAATGGGGAGAGCATTCTGGGGAGAACCTACTCTCAGGTGATCACACTCATCCAAAACAGGTGGGAGATTAGTGTTTATAAATCTAATGTTGTGTTCCATCGGACCTGTTCTCTCTTTTCTTCATATATTGTCATCTTTTTTTCCTAGTGAAAACATTCTGGAGCTCTCTATCATGCCCAAAGACGAGGATGTGTTGCAGTTGGTAAGTGTGAGTATTATCCTTCTTCTATTTTCTCTTCTTTCCTTCTTTTTACCTCGTTACTGTGTTAAATCAAAGTTAGCTAGACTGTTCATAATAGTTTGTGTCTTTCTATTATAATTCATGTAACTACTAAGTTTAACTTAATATATTTGGAATTGGGCAGAAAGGGTTGTACTGCTGTGAGTTTGTACAGGCGGGTATAAAAGAATGCATGAACGGAGGCAGTGATACACCAACAAGGGGCAAAATATTAAAAACATTGGATTTTCTATTCATTTATTATTATTATCATTGTTAATATCATATTAACATTTAGAAATACAATGAACAACAATCAAATAAATTAAAGCAGAATAGTAAAAAATAAATGAATGTTATTGTCTATTGAAATAGACAACAAATAATAGACAAGGAATACAGTTAGAATATAGAAATAAACCTCGGCAAAATAACAAAAAGGAAATAAAGTTATTTTGGTTGTTTTATGATGATTTAGCTTATAGAACAACATAAAGAAATATTGCTGCATGGTGCATGTTGCATTTGCCTCACTCAGCCCTCTTGCTGTTCCCTCCATCTTTGTTCTTTGATCTTTTCTGTCATGTGTGACATTGTGTCCTAACCCCTCTTGTCCTCAGGCGTACTCCCAGGATGCTTACCTGAAAGGCAATGAGCCATATTCAGGTGAGGCTCAGAACCTCCCTGTGCCGCCACCTCTCTGTTACCCTTCCACTATGCCCAGCTCCACTGCCCCGCAGCCTGGCCACAGCCTGCAAAGTCCCTTAGACAACTGGCAGTGCCGCCCCGGCCCCGCCGCATCTCCACTGGACAACCGCCCCCCTGCTGCTTCTACCCCCACCTCCGGCTGGCCCGGGGGTCCTGAAGATTCCAGTGGCCACTTTGCTCCGTCTGGGCGGCACCGAGGCCGCTCCTCTTCGGCCATCAGTGCGCTTGACTTTCACTTTGCTAACCATAATGCTGCCATCGCCTCTGCTACTCTGCCTGCGCCACGGAAAAGCAGACTGCCGGCCTCTGCCCGCTCTCACGCCGATTCTCTGTGCCACCAGGCTCTGTCGGACTGGTACTACAGCCAGGCTGAGGCTGCGGAGAACATGTCCCCCCGCCACCGCAGTATATCTCAAGACTGTTTAGCGGAGCTGGGGCTTGGGTTGGCCCTCGGCCCTGGACCGTCATCTGCTGCCACAACCTCTGCGGAGCAGCGCAGAAGAGAAACCCTCCTTTGCCACCACCAGGCAGCTGCTGCTTCCCATGATTCCTACTGGCTCGGGGGCTTCGGGGGTGTATCAGGACCAGGAAGCAGGTCATGCTCAGAGAGCCTCCTAGCAGCATATGCCGAGTACGAGCATAACTATGGGCGCTCTGTGGAAACACTGGCACAAGCCTCTGCACTGGTATCACCAAGCAATGAACTCTCTGCACACGGCTCCCAAATGGCAAAATTCAGAGAGCAGAAAGAGCAAAAAGTCTCAGCAGGGCAACAACACAAATCCCCAGTGATATCCCCCATCACAGCCTCCTCCACAGTGCCTCCCAATGACAGGCAGTCTGGTCATCAGGTAGCTGAACCCCAAACAAGGCGCGTTAAAGAGGAAGAGCTGGTAGGCTACAAAAGCTACAGCCCTTCTTTCTCCTGCAAAGCTGGCCATCTCCTCCAGCAGGCCCACTCCTTCAGAGAGCCAAGTTACAGCGGCCCCCACCTCAACTGGAGCCCTGCAGACTGTGAGGTGGGGATGGTACCCAGGCCCCAGTCTACCCCCGCCCTGTCTGCATCACAGGAGGAGAGAACCCTGGGGGAGAACAGTGAGCTCATCTCCCCCATCTCCCTGAACCAAGAGGTTGTGTTGAGGCAGAAGCCGCCCTCTGGCCGCCGAACCCCTGTCCAGGCCGCCCGACACCCCCACTACGCCACACCTGCGGATTCACCCGAGCCCCCTGGTTTGGAACCTCCACGAGGGACCCCCTCTCCTGTCTCTGGGGGGCCCGGCCCCAACCGCAGAGCGAATGGTAGCCTGGCACAGCATGCATACAACTCCCTGTCTTCTATTCCCTTCATAGGTTAGTGACCTTTTCTGCAGCCGTCAAAAGATGTCACAATTTGTCAACACCTCGAAAATGTCCTCATAAAGCAGTGGAGTGTAATGTCATTTTACATGAGTGTTAATTTGGTTAATGAAAACTATGACTATGACTAAATATGTTCATCAACAACCTAACAAACTAAGACGAGACGGTGACCAGAGGTCGACATCATTAAACTCTGACTGTGACGATATCAACACACAATGCTGCTGACTAAAAAAGACGAGACAAATAATTGTTGAAAAATTGTTGAAATGATTATCTTTTTAATATATCTTTTTTTTATGTGGCAACAACAGGGCTTTGGAAAAAAGCAGATGATATTTTGGCTGGACTAGATTGACTGAAATGTTCAATATATCTGTAAACTAAAGAGTTGTTATTGACTAACATTCTACTAAAATACTTTTCTTTGACCAAGATAAGACTCAAATATTCAGACTCTCAGTAAATTAAAACAAAAACAGGATGAGGTTGACTAGATATGATAAAAACTAACAAGGACACTTTACACATGACTAAAAAGAAGAGCTGATTCTATTTGACATCAATTAGTTACTTTATAAGTAAATTCAGTAGAATTCACAAACGTCCTTTTTGAAGATAAGATTACACTACCTCAGTGTTATAAATTACAAAACGTTCTACATTAGGAACAGTGTTTAGGTTGTTTGTTGCTAAGTCGTGCTCCTTTTCCTTCTGTGTTTCCATACTCTTCAACATGTCTGTGTGTTTATACCTGTCAGTGTGTTACATGTCAACATAATGCTTGTACCTCACTACACGTTCTGTACGTTTAAATCTGTGAGTTATATTTGAGTGTTAATGTTTAATACTGTAAATAAGCCATAATAAATGGAGTTTTAGTTTTGGAAACATTTGTTAGAAACAGAGCTGCTCTGGAGTCAGAAAGAATTCAGCAGGCAGAATAACATAATATCATATAATATGTGTATACTGAGTCTGCAAGGTGAGGAGCATGGGAGAACTGTGGAGACCTACTCACTGAACATATGTCACCGAGCTGGTACTGCTACTAATGTCCGTTAGATGGCCCAGCTCACTTTACAAGTTTAAACTGAATACGAGTATGTAGTTATCTGGGTAGGAATCTCAGAAATAAGCAATTGGAATTTTTCTTTTGAAAGCAAAACAATGGGAGTTTTGACAGAAAAAGTAGTACATACCCCCTCTAACAAATGGAGAGTGAGCAATAAAAACATGGCTCATAGCAGTGTATACATATATACACTGTGTTTTACTTGGTCTGGATAACTTATGGCATATTAGCACACATTGCTGTGGAACTGACATAGTTAGTTAGTTCACTGACTTTATGATTTGTCTCTATGTACTGCTCACACCATGTTGGCACAATGGGAAGAAATGTATTCCAATCTGCGGGCCCTGCAGTCACACCAGACAGACTCACATTTTGTTATCTATGTTAACTATTTTTAAAATCGCATTATTATTTATATTGGTTTTCGTTAAAAGTGGAACAAGATAGAAAAACTAGTGGATTGTATATCACCACAATTGAGTGTATTAGTGTTGTTATTGGATGCTGATGGTAACTGTTTTCAGCCACACAACACACTCTTTTAGTGGCAGATATTGTAGCTGCACAGGAGGAGACTGACGTAGACAGAATTTCCCACACGGCTTCATGTAATTATAGACTCCACGTCATGACGTGAACGTAGCAGTGCACTACATTCTGACTGGAGAGGTTCTCGGAAAATAAAGTAAAATTCATTATCTTATAATGTTCAATTACTTTACTGTACAGTAAAATGTTCTCCATGTAGGTTTGTCAGGTAGCTGAAGTGAACAAGTGTCAGAGGTTGTTTCTGCCTCCAGAGTAGAGATGTGCTAACAAGCTAAACACCTCCTAAAGAAACTCCTCTCTTGTCTTGTCACTGTGTTTAATCATTTCTCACCCCCCCCTGATGATGACTTGCAGATGACCCCAGCAGTCCTAGTATTGACCTACAGGCCTGCTATGTACCAGCCTGCTCTGTTGTGTCCAGTTCCACTATGGCCACCCTCTCTGTCTCCCCCACCCTCTCCTCCATCTCCCCCTTTGTCCGACTTCGTTCTCAGGACTTCAGTGAGTCTCACTCACCCACTCTAAATACTGAAAGGCTTCACAAAGGGCTAGACCAATATACAGTATGTTCTCCTGTATGTTTGAGCTGACATTGCCAAAAATCACTGCCAATGTTTTTGAATCAAAATGACAAGCAGTTATGTAATGCCTTTGTTTTGGCACACTGATATATTTGTCTAGCCTCAGCCTCAGACTCATCTTAAAGGAGTACACTGACATTTACAAATGAACAATTCCCTTGAATAATTAGAATATATACATATTAAATAGAATAAGATAAAACAGACTGAACAATTTGATATACTGTACAGTGGAAATAAATACTGTATACTGTAATAATATATACATGATATGTGGAATAAAACACTTAGACACATAGACACTTCACCTCAGGAGTTCAACTGTCTTATGGCCTGTGGGATGAACGTGTCCCTGAGTCTGGTGGTCTGTCTGCCAGACAGCAGCAGACAGAACAGTTTGTTGCTGGGGTTATGGGGGTCTTTAATGAGCCTGAGTGTCTTCTTCCTACACCGCTGGGTGTAGAGGATGGCAGTTCTGTCCTGGTGATGTGCTGAGCAGCTTTCACCCTCTGTAGAGTCTTAGGGTTGAGGGCGGCCGTGTCAGGAGACTCTGGATGGTGCATCTAGAAGTTGCAAAGCATCCTGGAGTCCATGTTGAACCTCTGCAGCGGTGTTTGTGTGATGAGTCCAGGTCAGGTCCTCTCTGATGTGAACCCCGAGGAACCTGAAGCTGCTGACTCTCCCCACTGAGTCCTGCTGATGGTGATGGGGGCGTGTCCCCCTCTCTGGTGCTTCCTGTAATCTACAATCAGCTCCTTAGTTTTGCTGCTGATGGTGAGATGGAGGTTGTTGTCCTGGCACCAAGATGTCAGGGCTCTGACCTCCTCTCTCTGTACGCCGTCCCGTCGCCGTCAGTGATCAGGCCGATGACGGTCGTGTCGTCAGTAAACTTGATGATGGTGTAGATGTGTGTGGCCACACCGACATGCATAAACAGGGAGTAGAGGAGAGGGCTGAGCACCGGTGTTGAGGTTCAGGGTGGAGGATGTGATATTTCAGACCCGCACCGCCCATCAGGAAGTTGGGGATCCAGTCACAGAGGGCTGGTGAGCCCGAGGTCCCTGAGCTTTATGACGAGCTTGGAGAGCACAATGATGTTAATGCTGAACTGTAGTCAATGAACAACATTCTCACATACATGTTCTTCTGATCCAGGTGGGAGAGGGCAGTGTGGGGGGTGGCTCTCTTTTATAATCTGTTATTGTTTTTAGTCCAGACCACGTGTTTCTTGCCTTGTAGTCAGACTCCACTTCGTCTCTATATTGTCTTTTTGCACTGCTAATAGCACGTACCTGGAATTCCTGTATCCAAATCAACGCCGCTGTGTGCAATAGCTTGTGAGTTAAGTTTAGCACGGACCTCACCGTTGACCCAGGGCTTCTGATTTCGGAATGTTTGTGCATTAATACTTGGCACAACGTCATTGATGCATTGTCCGATATAGCAAATGACCGCGTCTGTGTGTGTGTTTATGTCGTCATCCTCAAACACACAACACTCTGTGATGCCAAAGCATTACATTACATTACAGTTTATTTAGCTGACGCTTTTGTCCAAAGCGACCTACGATAAGTGTAAGTGCAGTCGAAACAGGTGAGTTTTCAGTCTGCACTGGAAGGTGTGGAGACTGTCTGCTGAAGACTGTCTGCTGACCTCACATCAATGGGGAGGTCGTTCCACCATTGTGGAGCCAGGATAGCAAACAGGTGGTTTTGTTTGAGGGGAATCTGAGTCCCACTCGCAGTGAGCTGATAGGCTGATGCAGAGTGAAGTGAACGCGCTGAGGTGTCTGGTTTGACCATGGCCTGGATGTAGGAAGGGGCTGATCCATTCACAGCACGGTAGGACAGCACCAGAGTCTTGAAGCAGATTTGGGCCGCCACTGGTAGCCAGTGAAGGGAGCGGAGGAGCGGTGTAGTGTGGGAGAACTTGGGTAGATTGAAGACCAGTCGGGCTGCTGCATTCTGGATGAGCTGTAGAGGTCGGATGGCACATGTAGGCATTTTAGCGAGGAGGGAGCTGCAGTAGTCAAGGCAGTGGCGCAGAGCAGAGTCTGACTGTTCGGTCTGTTCAGTCAATGCTGTTAGCATTGTAGGGTAAAATGTATCCACAACTGGGAAGTAAAAATCCAAATGTCATGGTATTCCTTTAAAATGCAGTACTTAAGTTTAACACCTTAATTCATCCACAAACTCACAGTATGAAATCACTCATCTTGTCACCACTTCACATGTCACTACCATATATTGCATATCTTTCACTCTCTTTGTCTCCTCCTTTGTTCCTCTCTCTGACTTGTCTTTTCTCTCTTCAGGAAGTATTAAAAGTCGCCGCTCCTCTTACCTGCTGGCCATCACCACCGAGAGATCCAAGTCCTGTGACGAGGGTCTCAACACCTTCAGGGAAGAAGGCCGTGTCTTCTCGTAAGAACCCAGAGGACACTTCAAAAGCTGCATGCTTTACTGAAAAGGCTCCATGCTGTCTCAGAAATGAGTTTGTCTTGTGCCAGTAGTCTTTACAGTATGTGCCCCAAAACTTCAAGGATGAGCATCATTTAAAGAGGGCTTTAACAGTGACACAGGATCATTGATAGACACTTCAAGTTCTTTATTGTCTTATGTCTTAAATATGTATACAAATAAAATCACACTAGTAAAACATCTATGATGTGCAGTATTAGTTATTCTCATTGAATGAAGAAAGATGCGTATTATGCATTAAGGTTTATTAATCTGTTGTACTTAACGTATATTTACCATGTAGTATGTATATTTCTCCACAAGTCATTTAGTCTCACCCACAAGATCTACACAGATCCTGTCCAGAAGTTCTGTTTTTGTAACTTGTGTGCTTTCTGTTTCACAGTAAACTACCAAAAAGGGTCAAGAGCTTTTTCACTGATGGGGTTAGTGTTAATGTACTATACATGTACTTTATATTTCTATTATATATATCATTCATTTTTCAGCACATGTTCACTTTAAATTGTGTTTCAGTCTCTGGAGAGCCTGCGAGCCCAGGAGGAGGCCCGGTCCAAACGCCACTCCACCTCTGAACTGGGAACCATCACATTTAGTGATGTTCGCACAGAGGGCTGGCTGCACTACAAACAGATCCTCACAGAGAAGGGAAAGGTACCATACACACACTAAACCCCACCCCCTTACTGAGCTACTGCTACTCATCCTGTCAAGCTTTCCATTCTACTAAACATTCTACATTTATCTTACACTATGGTTTTAAACACTGACTTCTGACACAAGTAAACACAAGAAGGTTTCTCATTTCTACTCAGCAGCTGTACATTTTCCCAGCTTAACTCTCACGAGCAGATTTAACCTTAAATCTTAAATACACTTTTGATGGCTACTTACTTGTTCTGGCTAAAAAAACAGCATCCTTTCAAGTAGCATACTAAATCATGGGGGACTCTGGGAGAACCCAGTGAAAGCACTTTGTTCACTAACTAGTGTCAGACTGTGTTGTAATATGTGCACATGTGCATGATAAATAATTATTTATTTTAAAATGTATTTAAAAAATGTAATCCTGCTAATAATCAAACATTTTACTAAATGTATTGTAATCTGATTACATCTTTTTTTGGAACATACTTACCTTTTCTTTTGCCTGGCTTTGGTATGGGGAGAAATCCAAAGTTAACAGGCCTGTCATGGCTACTTACGGTTGCTAAGCTACGATGGGACAATTGATGTTCTTGTTTCTATATTTCCTCATTGTAGAAAGTAGGTGGGGGCATGCGACCATGGAAGCGCGTCTTCTCCGTGCTGCGCTCCCATTCGCTCTTCCTCTACAAGGATAAGCGAGAGGCCGTCCTGCATGGGGCGGGGGCAGGGCCCGGCCAGGACGAACATCCTCCAATCAGCATCCGCGGCTGCCTGATCGACATCGCCTACAGTGAAACCAAGCGAAAGAACACCCTGAGGCTGACCACGCAGGACTTCTGCGAGTACCTGCTGCAGGCCGAGGACAGGGACGACATGTTGGCCTGGATCAGGGTCATCAGGGAGAACAGCAAGACGGACAACGAGGTTAGATCTTCATACACACTTAATCTAATGGAGTTTACACAAACACACATATACTGAACTCATTTGTAACCTCCATTTGCTCTAGGAGATCGGTTTCTCAAGACAAGCGCTCATCAACAAGAAGCTGAATGACTACAGAAAACACAGGTCAGCACGCTGGATTATATTTAGCAATGACCACTGTCCTTATCCTCTGTGTAATTAGGAGTCACTATAGCTCTGGGATGAAAGCCTGTCAGAGACAATAACTTTGAGTGCAGTTTCTAAAAAACTAAAATCTCCATGTCAATCTTTTCTTTTCTTTTTCATAAAGCTGAGGTCACCGTAAGATTTCTATAAAGACCTGAAAGACCTCTTATTTACTGAAATCTTTATAAACCTCATCTTCAAAGATGAACTTCTAATCACATCTTTATTTCTCTCCCTCGGTGCAGTTTGACAGGTAGTAAGCCTGACTCCTCTCCCAGAGCCCATCGTATGATGCCTCCCTTCCTCCTGGCTAAGACTGACAACAGCTCAGTGAACCGAGCCTCCAGAACTGGTGGGTACAAACATGAGCCCTGTGTGGCTCTGAGGACGGCAAAGTCTGTTGGTCTCATCATTCAACAACTGTTTGCATGATTGCCATGACATTTCAGACAGACATTCATGAGCCACAGGATGACTTTGGTGATCATCTTAATTTATTTATAGCCCCACCATGTGGTTTAAGATTTCAATTTGTCCAATACTTTGTTTTCTGGTGCTGAAAAGCATGACGGAGCTCCGCAACGACCTGCGCACTGGCGGGGCGAGGTCAAATCCACAATTTCTCAAAAAGGGAGAAAGAGTTGATGTGCCTCCGGACACTTTTCATAGTTTTTTTTATGTGTGAAACCACTTGCTAAACAAAATATGAATCATCGGTACTTTCAGCCTACTTTAATGCCTGTAGGCGGACTCTAAGACATATCTAACAATGGAAGCTCGTGACCTAAACATGTCACATTTGTCATTATTTGCATATTATGTGTGTCTTAAAATGAATTAATTTAACATTATAAACTGAATTTCAGTAATAATTGAGATTATGATGGGGATCGTTAGTTTAGCTGGAGCAAAGTGAAAGTGAGGAACTTATAAGTCACAACTAAACAATAGCTTCTGTTGATGAACATTGAATCAACTCTTCGCGTGACTTTAAAAATGCCATTGATAAACGATAAAAACTCATTAGTTTCTGATAAATTAACTTACACCTATATACAAGCTGGGATGTCCTTGTTAGCACACATGAAGGGTTTTAGTCTGTGCCTAGTTTTGTTTACGTTCAATGTCACTATGAGGTCATAATTCAAATCTGACATTGGTTATTGTTTCATGCGGATATAAATACCCAATATAATATGTGTGTGTGTGTGTGTGTGTGTGTGTGTGTGTGTGCAGATGACAACAAGGCGCTGTGGGGCATCAACATCATGAAGAAGGCCAAGAAGACATGCAGTCCGAAGGCTTTTGGTGTGCGACTGGAGGACTGTCAGCCTGCTGTCAACAATAAAGTAAGCCTTCAGTGTTTTTATGATGAAATATGAACAACTAACTAAACTAACATGAATCATAGCCTAAAAATAACAGGAATTCTTCTTCTGTCGAAAAAACTCATGTCATTTTGTGGCAGTCCCTCATTATTTGATACTTGTTGTCGTCTCCCTTATCCCAATTTATATCACTGTGTCTCAGTTGCCCTGAGTTGATTGCAGGTTATTCA